>NW_016803107.1:129905-160065 GCF_001698545.2 Rhinopithecus bieti
TTATAAATATAAGTTTATATATATGTTCATATAATTTTTAGAAATATAAATTATATATAAATTATATACCTATATATTATATTAGAGGTAGCAATATAGCATCAAAGTTAAGAGTGTGGGGGGCTCTGGAGTCAGTCTGCATGGATGTGCTCTGCCATCAGCAACACCAGTTACTAGCTGTTTAAGCAAGCTACTTAACATTTCATGCCTCAATTTTCTTATTGATAATAAAAGTGATTATCTTATAACATTGTTTTAGATATAAAATGTGTTAATACACATAAAAAACACTTAGAACCATGACTTGTCAGAGCAAATAATAAATGGCAATCGAAATTACTAGAACAGTTGGAAAATACTACCTATTTCTCACACAGGAGTGACTTCTCTATAATGTGTCATTCTAACTGCTATGAAGTAGATGAGATAATAATAGAAAGGCTGTTGGCAGGGACAGAAGGCAACAACAGTTTAGACCCAACAGTGGTGTGAGAAGGAGAACTTTTAGATGTAAAGCTAATTTTAGGCTGTTCATCTCTTCTATTCCATGTCTTCACCTCCTCATCTTGGAAATAAAGTAGTCAAACTAGCTGATGTTCTACATGCATTCTAGCTTTAACTTTAAATGATTGTATGCTTAGCTTCAATGGCACCAGTTCTTTGGTTGTTTTTGTTTTTAATTGGTAACATGACCTGAAGTATACCATCTCGAGGGGTCCATCTAGTGCTGGAATTCTAAAATTTTATGTTTCTTTGGAATGGAGAATTTTTATCACAGCTCTACATATCTGTTTGGTTTTCACACTGTAGATGATGGGGTTCGTTACAGGGGGAATCAGCAGGTAGGTGTTAGCAATCATAGTATGTATATAGGCTGGGGCTTGTTTCCCAAATCTGTGAACAAAGGACAGGCTGATCAATGGAATGTAATATATAGCAACAGCCACGATGTGGGAGACACATGTGCCAAAGATTTTCTTCCTCTCTTCTGGGGAAGCAATGCTAAGGACAGTCCTAATGATCAAAACATAAGAAAGGAGGATGATAACTGAGTCTACACCAACAGTAGAGAACATGGCAGTCAACCCAACTGCACTTTTGATTCTGGTGTCTGTGCATGAGAGCTTCATCACATCAGGGTGGTAACAGTAGGAGTGGTGGAGTACGTGGCTGTAGCAGTAGGAAAGTCTTATAAGAAGTGCTACCATTGGTGTCAGCATTAGGATTCCCCTGATGACATTTGCCACTCCAATTTGAGCTATTCTGGAGTCAGTTAAAATTATGGCATACCTAAGGGGATTAGAGATGGCCATAAAACGATCAAAAGCCATGTACAACAGCACTGAGGATTCCATGACAGTGAAGGATTTAATAAAGAACATCTGGGACAGGCAGGCATTAAAGCTGATTTCCCTCATTTTGAACTAGAATATACCCAGCATGGTGACCAGAGTGGATATGGATAGGCTGAGGCCATTGGTAGACAGCATGGAGAGGAAATAGCACATGGGTTCATGGAGGCTGGGCTGAGTGATGATAGCGAAGAGGATCAGGCTGTTTCCCAAAAGAGCAGTTACATAGAGGAAGCAGAAGGGAATGGAGATCCAGGTGTGGAAGGCTTCCATCCCAGGAATACCAGTGAGCAGGCAAATGACGGAAGTGGAGGTGATAGTCTGCAAAGTTGACATGCTGAATTAAAAGTACAAAACAAGGTGAGAGCTTAAAACAAAAAAAAGCTATGTTCGTTTGTGTATTGATCGAATTAAAATAATTTTATTGTACAGAAAACTGACATGAGTATTTATATAATATGAAACTACGAATGGCGCATTTAAATTGATTTAAAAATGTCAGATTTCAACTGCTGTAGTGGGTACTTTGCTTTGTCTTTGAATTTGCCTCAGCGTACAATCTTTCTTCTCTAGGGCACTTTGCTGGCAGCTGTGTTTATATCATGTGACCGGTCCTCTGATAATTCTAGCCATAGACAACCGAACTAATAATAAACACTTTACCCCAAATTTGCCAATCATATTTCATTCTTTCTGGCATGTTTAAATTGTGCTGAAGAGGTAGTGCGTTATTTTTCCTCTATGGTTGTCACCAGAGAAAAATTCACTGGGGCTGTGGAACAGCAATATTACATTGGTCGTAAGTGTGGAAAGCAGAGAAGCTTACAGACAATTTGGTAAGCCAGAAAATATGAAGAAAGTGATCATTATAATACAAAGTCACACATAGGAAGTGACAAATAAATGGCTTCAGCATCTAAGTATTAAATAAACCCTTACAATGTGATACCTGGCGTCACATTTGGAAGAGATGGTGAATTAGAACACAGACCTTCCACCAGGCTTAGGAAGACAGGAGGCGACCCCCAGCTGATAGAGTGTGCTGCCACCTTCCATCACAGTTCTCTCTTCAGTCGGCTTGAAGACTAGTTCTCCAGAACAGAATCTCTCTATTTTGTTAAGACATACTTCTTAGGAGATACCTAATTGAATGTTACTGTTTTGTTTCGGAGGGAAAAATATAACTTTATTGCAAACATCACATTTCTTTTTTCATTGAGTACGGAATTGCAGAAAGGTAGATGGGTATGGGTGAGTTGAAGATAGGGGTGAAGGGAAAATCAGAGATTAGGGCTTTGGCTGCAGAGGGCTCAATCAATGAGAGATAGCTAGTTGCAGGGTAACTATTCTTCAGGGGAAAAGAAAGGGTGCTGGGTGGCTGACAGTAAGTGTTGATAAACGAGAGGATGGAGAGGAACCTCAACGTATCCAGACTCACACATTCACCCTGATGAAGTGCCACCTCAAGAATCACCGAAAGAAGTCTTAGTGACAAAAAGGGTAGGGATTTAACTAAAATTAACAGAAAACTAGAGGAACAATAAGAAATTCTAGGTTACATGATTTGGCCAAATAATGAAACTATAGCTTTAGATTCTGAAATAACGTGTCCTCAGGAGAGTGATGAAAATATCTAAAATGTATGATCAAACCTCTTAGAGAAATAAGAAGTATAGTTAATGTATAGTATATTTCCAAAAAAACAAAAAAGAGAGAATTTTAAATGTTCTCACCACAAAGAACTGATAAATATTTGAGGTGATGGATATGATAATTAGCCTGATTTGATCATTCCTCAATGCATACATGTATTACAACATCACATTTTATCCCACAAATATATACCATATTATTTGTCAACTAGAAATACGATAAAATAATTTTAAAAAACCAAAACACACTAAAATGGAATTAACAGAAAGAGAGCATTCAGTAGGTTTGTAGAATTTGGAGAAGGCTTTCTAGAAAAACCAGTGCTTGAAAGATTTCTGCGTTTTATATAAGTTGAGATGAAGAATTCCCAGGCTTTCAGAATGGCCTGTGTAGAAGTGTCGAGCAATAATGCACTTATAACACTTCTTCTCTTGATCTTGTTTTACTCTCTCAGGGACATTAACTGAGTATCTGGATCTTACATAGTGCTATGTTAGAAGCTAAAGGACAACACAAATAAAACCCCTCTTAGAGAGTTTATAATCCAGTGAGAGAGAAAGAGCAGAACCGTTGTTCAGTAACTTCAATATCTCATATACATTGATGAATAATAAAAATGGTTATGAAAGTACAGAGGGGCTCCATTTATGTAAATTAATTCAGGCTTTCATGATTTTTAAAACCCATGCAATGTCTGAGTTGTAATTTTTGTCATTGTGTTGTAGGAAATTTTATGTAACCACTTTAAAAAATTAAATTGCTATTTGAATAATTTCTCTTTCATCCTAACTTCTTCACGGTTCCCATTACTTCATTTCAACAATTTATTCATTTTCATTTTTCTTGGCAGTTTTTTCCTCCTTCTTGCTGAGAGATCATAAACAAAACAAAAGAAAAGCATAGTGTATATAGTTTGACCTGATCTGTGAATGATTTCTCTCCTTTCCATCACTCTACAACCATATCTTCTTGCACCCTTCCTACATTCACTCTGGGCTCAGAGACAAGAGGGTACCTTATTCTTTTTCATAGCCAATAACTCCACTTTAGCTCCTGACTATCAACCATGAACACTTGGTTCAGTTCAAACTGAACTGAACTATGTATATACATATACAGGGAGCCGAGTTTGCTGTGTCAAGAATCAAGGGACTCTTACTGAAAATAAAAAATGACTAATTTTAAATATCCACTACATGCCAGACAGTGTATATCAGCAGTGTCAGAGACAAACAGACAAACAGATAAATGCTATTGTTGTAGAGTGTATAAGGATAGGTTGTATCTAACAGATAAGGCAGAAGAGATAATAGTGTGGAGTGGCAGATTTGGAGTGTGTGCATACATGAATGTGTCTCTTTGTGTCAAGAAGAGCCAGTTCCAAGAATTTTAACAGACTGTATGACTTATAACTGTGTGAAGTTTTGATGGGTAGATGTGAGTTTATAAAGATGAAAAACAGGAGAAGTGTGCTTTTGCAGTGCCATTGATAACATGAGGAGAGACATGAATGAAAGAATAACATAAGGCAGTTTGTTGGATAACTACAAGAGAAGGGGTGTATCGAAGTCTTAAATGTGAGGCTAGGTGCTGTAGGAAATGAAGCTAGAGAAAGCACCAGAGGTCAAATCATGAAAATCTTGAATTCCATGGAAAGTGTAATGAACTTAAATTTTTGCAGAGCATCAAGAGCCAGACATTTCTAAACATTTTATTCACCTTTTATTGACCACTGGAAGCAAGGAGCTTTGCTTTTAATAAGTAAATCTTTTTCCATCTCTTCTCATTCAATGCCAACAAAATTCCTTTCCCTCTTTAGTATCTTGTTTAGTACCATTGGTTGCTTTTTTGCAGTCTGCAATACTCAAGTTTTACTCTAACTCAACAATAAAAGCTTCCCACAGTTTTATATAGATATTTCCAAACCATTCATTTCAACCAGGATATATTGAATAGTTTTCATAATTAGCCTTGTGCTTTGATAGTGATAGTGAGGGATACAAGACATAAACCCTGTTTCTTTCTCAATTTCCTGCTGTATCTTTTATAAGGATAAAAATTCCTTTGGAGAACAGTCCGCTTTGGTTATTATTCCTTCACCTTCAGTAACAATCTGAATTCTTTCCCTAATGACTCTGAAAATCCTCCAAATGATGTCACCCGTGATTTTCTACATGCCAAGTCCAAAAGTTTAATCTCAGATTTGTTTTTCTCTCCCTCGTCTCAACTTTTGGCAATGTTTACCTCCTCCTCCTTGAAACTTTCTCCTTCATTAGCTTCAATGATGGTTATTCTGTGAGGTGTTTTTTTTCTTTTTTTCTGTTTGTCAAACAATGGTTTTGTTCTCTGCCTTATAAATTGTGGGATTCTAGAGGAGTCTGCTTTTCTCCCAAGAAGTATCTCTTCTTTCTTTGCTTTTCATATGCTCTCCTTGAGATATCTTGGTTATTCTCATGGCTTTAAATAGCACTTATATCCAGAAGACTCATAAATCTGCAATCTAATTATGGCATCTCCAGAGTTCTATGTTTTAAAAGTTAGCAGAATCTTTAACGCTGTGGCAAAGTTTCTGGTTTTAAGTGTAAAGGTAGTAATGAAATGTGAAAATACAGTGAAGCAATCAAACCTGTAATTTAGAAAAATAATTGATAGCAGTTTGGAGAACAAAGCTCCATGCTTCACGTGGTGAATGGAAGGTAAATAAAATACTATGGCAACCCCTGAGGGACATCTTCACCCATCATCACTCAGTTACTTCAACCTCTGTATGAGACAAATAGAACTCATTCTCTCCTCGCTTCCAAACCTGGCTCTTCCTCCTGCTTCATTTATCAGCAAATGGCATCGAACTCTAGTAAATCACTTAATTAAAATTACTACCCACCATATGCACACACATGTGTGCACACACACACCCTCGTCTTTCTCTCTCTCATCCCTTACATATAAAGATTAGTTTTTAATTGATTATACTCCTGAAATGCAGAAAATGAGAACCTCGGGAGGTCTATATAAGAAGGCCAAGCAATTGTTAGTAGTGGGTATTTGAAGCTGTTATTTCATTGTGTTTTTCTTACATTGAAAAAATCTTAAGTGTTTATATCTGAGACTAGAGGGGGGCTAATGAATATTCTTAGAAGGAGACACTAAATTTCCCCCAAGCTTCTCTTTTGTGCTGCCTTCACTCTCAAATCTTTCCGACCCATCCTCTGCAATTCATACATACCTTCATTTTCTCTCTTGCGAAATAAGGTATATTCTCTCAACTAATTTTCCTGCCCACTCAGATTATGATGATACTCTTCTTTCACTGCACTATTATAAGCTATAGCTTGTGGCTTTCTTAATCTGCTGAACTAGACCGTATAGTGTCATCAGTATTCTCCATGCTATTGGCAATGGTATCGCTATCGTGTGTAACTGACCTGGGTTCAGATTCTAGCTCAAACACTAACTACTTTTGAGACCATCTACACCATTAATAAAAATATTGCTCAAACACTAACTAGTTTTGAGACCATCTACACCATTAATAAAAATATTACTCATAGAAATAGCTACCATTTACTGGACACTTGTTTTGTGAACATTATTGTCCTCAGTGCTTTATAAGCATTATTTTAATTCTTACTATATCGTCATGCAGCAAGTATTATTAGATTCACTTTAAATTAATTTTTCTGGCAAAGACACTGAGTATCAGAAGTTCTGAAACATATTTGAAATCACACACAACTAGTGAAAGTCAGAGCTGAATTTTAACCCAGGTGTTTTAATTCCAAAGCTCATGCTCTCAAAAACAATTGTTTTACTGAAATCTACAAATAATATAAACTTTCTGTGATCCAGTTTCCTCATCTATAAGACAGGATATGCACTGTGTCTAGTACCAGTAGCTGGCATGCAACGTGCTCGAAGTTGGTAATTTTTCATTTTTAGTAATAGTTATTGGGCATAGAAATGAGATTCACTGACTGTGATAAATATATTAGCACACTGATTAAACCATTTGACGAAAAACAAGTTATCTAATCTGTATCAGGCAGAACAAAATACCCATTCTCTACATATTTCCTGAGAATAAATAATTCTGCAAATTCTACCATCCTCCTCAGCCCACCATCCCAACATCTAATCTAATTCTGCACATTGTGAGGAAATTATTCCCTGTGGGTGAGAAAGTCCAATTCATCTAGAGTCAAGCATTTTCACTGAACAAAACAGTTTTACTTACAGAGCCCATACAGCAGTCCGGCCTGTTCCTTTCAGGCTGACTCAGAAGGCTGAGAGGCTTTAGATTCCAGGGGAGGGCCAAGCTTTCAAATATGAGGAGACTTATTCCAGCCTGATTGGAGACAGGCACAGAGCTGAGAGGCCAATTCCTGGTGGTGGTGCTACTAACTCACTGTGTCTTCGGGGTGTGGAGATTCCCAGAAGACTTCTTTTGCCTCATATAGTCCTTTTATATCCGTTTCATTATGCAATTACTTATGGTGGCTATGTGCTTTATGGGCTGATGTAACTTTTTGTTCATGTGTCATTTACTCAAAAGCTTTTTTATTTAACAGCTTTATTGATATATAATTCACATACTATAAAATTCACCCATTTATAGTGTATGATTCAATTGTTTTTAGTAAAGTCACAGAACTGTGCAAAAAACATCATCACAATTCAATTTTAGAACATTTTCATTACCCTTAAAAGGAACCTCATAATCACTGGCAGTCACTCTGAAGGAAATTTTAAAAGACAAAATATTGTATCAAATTACTAAATGGCATCTCCTATTATGAGTGAGAGTCCAACTCCAGCCCTTAACTCCTCAGTATCTATTATTACTCACAGTAGCATGGTTTCATTAGCCTGCCTGTGGTTCTTTGCAGCAGCAGTCTTTCTCTTATAGATAAAAAATAATTCATTTGCTCATCCATACATACACCAAGTAAATAGTTCATAAGAATGTCCCATATTCTAAACATTATGCTCAGTGATAGAGTTTTTTTTAAGAATACACCATAATTCTTACTGTTTAGGGTTTTAGTGTAGAAGATAGGTCAACCAATAATTACATGTTAACCCATGATAAGGTTATCCTAGAGGCATGAACCAAATGTTTGGTGAATACGGTAGGTAAAAATCTTAGTTCACAACTTAGTTGTGCATAAAATACAGTTTCATTTATTTTTTGTAATTTTGACCTGTTTATATTTTGAAGTCCCAACCTACCAGGTTGAAGAGAATTAGTCACAATAATTTGGGGTTCTCCTTACTTGTAGTCAAATTTTGAAAATCTTGTATTATATCAAGAAAAATTGTGGGTAGATGGGTGATTGATTTGGTCAATGATGTCACCTTCTGTCAGGTTACTATTGCTCTCATTAGTCTTTAATAAATAGAATGCATAGACTGCTATAAGTTGTCCATCTTGTCTACTTAATGGCCTCTTTAAATCCTTAGATATTCCCACCAATTTTGGACCACTCTTTGGGCATGTGGGGCTTGGATTCATTCTCGGTTTCTGTCTCTTACATCCTGCATTTAATCCATCAGTAAATTTTGTCAATCTCTTTGAAAAATACAACCAGAAATTGATCACTCTTTATCATCTCCAGAAATGTCACCTTTATTTAAGTCACAATTATCTCTCACTTGAGTAATTTCAGTAGTTTCCTAACCATTCTCCCTGCTTCCGATATTATCTCCTCCCCACTATCAAGTCTGTTTCACTACTGAAAATGTGATGGCCTGAGTGATTTTCTTCTTCATAAGGTAATAAAAACAATAAATAACAAGAACAATAATATTTTATTATGCATTCTACATCCATGATACTATGCCAAGTGTTTGCAATAGGCAGGATAATGGCCCCCAAAGATATCTATGTCTCAATGCCTGGAATCTGTGAATATGTCACAGATTGTAAACGGACTTTGCAGATGTGATTAAAGTCAAATAACTTGAGATAGCGAGATTAGATGGATTAGCTGGGTGGACCCAATATATTCACATGAGTCTTTAAAAGTGGAGAATGAGAAAGATGGCAGCATGAGAAGGATTTGATCCACTGTTGCTGGCTTCGAAGATGGCAGAAGGAGGCCACAAGCCAAGGAATGTGGGAAGCCTTCAGAAGGAGAAAAGAAGAGAATTGATGTTTCCCTATCCCCTCTATAAAGAAATGCAGCCTAGTGATTCCTTGATTTTAGCTCAGTGAGATCCATGTCAACTTTTGACTTACACAACTCTGCAATAATAAATTCGGTAGAAGAATCCATTATTAGTTTGATTTATGTCTTAAACTATGTTTAAACCAAAAGTTAGAGTTTAAATAACTTACTTAGGTTTCTCAGTTATAAATGGCACAACCAGTATTCAAAGCCTGGGCTATCTGACACCCTTTCAGTTTTCAAAACTCAAGTCTTCACATGACCATCCATCCACCATTACTTTCAATTCGAGTCGTCTACACCCAAAAGCCTTCATGCATGCTGATGCGCCAAACCGAATGTTAACAGGTTGTCACTTGTGCATGCTTATACCTTGCACATAAAGGTTTTTTATTGTTGTGTTTCCTCACAGTAAATTTCTTGAGACCTTTGAAAACACTTTGCCTACCAAGTTGAGCAAATTCTAGGGCTGTGACTCTTTTCCCATTAGTCTCAGAAACTGTTTTGGAATAGTCACATATTTTTATTCTTATGGTTGAAAGAATGTTACTCTTATAAGAAAAATAAAGTTACTATAGTGGTATCATGTAAATTTTGTGCCAGAGCTTAGTACATGAAAATGAAACTAGTGTGCATACTGGTCAAAGCACCAATACACACACTGGTACACATACTTCAAAATATGGCTCTTCTCACTGCCCTATTCTCATGCCAGCCTAGCAGAACAGTGGTTGGTAATTTAATTAAACTTTCTGAAAATTCCAGTTCAATGTTCCTCCATGAAATTACATAGCAACATACCTTATTCGTACATTAATATTAACACCATTGAATCCAGGAAACATATCATAGTCTGTGATGTCATTTGACTTCATACTAATGTTTCTGAAACTTGGTAATCCAAATGGGAAGTACCAAATTGGAGACAGGAAAACTCTGCACTAGGAACTTGAAATAAGTCTGATTTATTGACTGTCAACATTTTACTACAGTAAACAGTAAAATACTCTTGCCTATCAAATCAGCAAATGTTTTTTAAAACACGTAATACACAGTGTTGTGTTGCTGTGTTACAGTGGACTAGGCATTGTTTTACAATGTTTGCATGAACTTTCTGGAAGCAGATTTTCCAGTATATTTTATTGTCTTAAAATGTCCATAATATTCCATTTCTAAAACTTTATTGAAAGGAAGATATCAGAAATGCACGTATTTTATGTACAGGAAAATTTATTGCCCCATTATTTACAGTGGTAAAAATGTAGATAAAAATTCTCAATGATACAGAATATATAAAGCATTTATACCCAGTCCTGGGATGTTATGCAACCCTTAAAATTTGTGCATATAGCAGCTCATGTGGATGGTCATGCTTGATCAGGAAATAGAAAAACAAGTTTCAGGGCTAAGACTAGTACAAGGAGCAAACAGTTTAGGATATAAAAGAAACAGAATTTGATACAGGAGCAAGAGGTCAGAGGCAAACTAGGTAATACAAGGTTAATGTATTGAAATTGTAGAAATAAAAGAGAACAAACGATAACAACAGCAACAAAAACGGGTTGCTGCATGTTACTGTTTGAATATGTGTCCCATGTTGGAAATTTAATTCTCAAATTCATATCTTGATTAGATATGAAGCCTTTGGGAGATAAGTAGGATTAGATAAGGTCATCATGATGGGACTGGTGGATTTACAACAAGAAAAAGAGATCTGGGCTGACACACATGCCCTTGTCCTTTTGCCATGTGATGCCCTCCACTATGTAATGGCAGCACAAAACCTCTCTCCAGATGCTGGCACCATGCTTTTGAATTTCCTAGCCTCCAGAACTGTGAGCTAAATATACTTCTTTCCTTCATAAATTACCTAGTATTTGGTATTGTGTCAGAGCAAGAGGAAATAGATTAAGACACTATATCAAAAACCATTTTGTTTATACTACTGTTTAGAAAAATTATTAAAACTCCATTATCACCTACTAGCCCTCCACGGTCTGATAAAAGTCTCATTCACGTCTTTTCCTGGATCCAGCCATGTTGGATTTTGCAGTTTTCCTACCCTGTTGATATGGCCAACACTCACCGTTCAATTTTGGTGTGTATAGAAATGTCACTCATCCTTACCTCTCCCTGTGAACTTCTGGCGATTCCTAATATTCCTATTTATTCCATTCCTCTCTGCTCCCACTATATCTTGTTGCACATGCCTTCATTATAGTTCTTAATTCATTTATTAAAAGAAATATCGTATAATCTACATATATCTGGTATTGAACAAGATCCTGAGGGTATAACAGTGAACACAACAGATATCACCCCAAATATTACCAGTTTGAAGTCTAGTGGGGGATACAAATAAGTAGATGGGAAATTAAAATACTGTGTTATAATTACTCTATAAGTGGTATTCACAGAGATCTTTGCTATTGAAGGACCAATAATGTTAGCATCGCCTGGAAACTTGTTGGAAATGAAAAGAAAATTAGATCTTCTGAATTAGAACCTGCACTTTTGCAAGATACCTAGGGCATTAATGTGCCGTTCATATTTGTGACGCGCTGGTATAGATCACCTAGGTGCTGGGACAATTTAGCCCGCGTGATCAAGGGAGGCTAACCAAATGTAATTGATAATATGAGATCTGAGTGAGTGAAAAGGGTTTTGTCAGGGGAGCTAGTAATGAGGGCAGGAGAGTAGAGTAGGGTGAGGGGATGACAGAAGGTTAAGGAAATATTCCAGGCACAGTCAACAGCTGTGGTGTTTCATCTGCTTGGCAGACTGAGGACCAAATTAGGGCACGGCAAAGTAGGGAAACTTAAAAGAAAAATTAAAAAAGGATAAAAAACCCCACAGAGTTAAGCTTCCATTAATTTATCCACAATCTGCAAATCAGAAAATCTAGGATAAAAAGCTATTTTAATTTTAATATAAATAAAAAATTAAACTGTTTTGAATTATATTTGAAACAGAGTTTAGGAATCAGTAAACATCATAATACTGCCTCAGAGAATAGAATGAGAGAAGGCTCAGACCTGAGCCAAACCATGCCATGTTTCAGAAACTGAAAATGAGTTCTGTGTGACTGAAGGAGAGAGAGTAGAAATGAATGTTTCTCCACCTAAAGGGGTCGCAAGGCCAGATTTCTGAGGACCTGGGAAGCCAAAGAATTGAAAGCAGGCTAATGTCCTGACCAGATTTGTGTTATAATGGTTGTCTATCTATCTGTCATATATATGAGTTCCTTGAGAGTAGATACTACACCTTTTCATCTCAACATTGGAACACAGTATCTGACACATACTAGACGCTAAATGATAATTTAATAAAATTGCCATTTAAATGAAAACTAGTAATCATAAATAATAAAAATAAATAATTATAATGATTAATAATACATTTTGATTGAGTGAGTGCAAAGTGTACTGTGCTAAGACCTTTTTATGGATCAATACGGGGTTACTTTATTTTACAAAATAGACTTATAAAGCAGTATAACTATTTTCTCCAAAGTGAAAGCCAAAAACAGAGGTGATGTAGTTACACAGTTAGCCCAAGGTCACACGATTGGTGACAAAACTGAGCTTTGGACCAAGGTTGTCTGGTTCCAAATACTTTCAGTTGAACCAATGCTATGTTGACTCTTTTTTTTTAATTTTAATTTTTTTTTTTTTTGAGATGGTGTCTCGCTCTGTCGCCCAGGCTGGAGTACAGTGGTGCGATCTCGGCTCACCGCAAGCTCCACCTCCCAGGTTCATGCCCTTCTCCTGCCTCAGCTTCCTTAGTAGCTGGGACTACAGGCACCTGCCACCACGCTTGACTAATTTTTTTGTATTTTTTTTTGGTAGAGATGGGGGTTCACTGTGTTAGCCAGGATGGTCATGATCTATGTTGACTCTTAATGGACAGGTGGGTGTAGGCAAGTGTTTAACATACTTAACTCCTGGGACAGTACAACTAGAATAGACAACCAGTCAAAATGAATATTGATCATTATGCCCTTCTTGTATCCACTGATTCTTAGGCCATGGCTGATGAATGGTTTAAATGTCTGGAGTTTGCACTAAAAAAGAGCCTGAAGTTCTTCTGTGTCCCATTTTCTGCAGCTGTGTGTAGAAGATCAGCCTGCACATGTGTCTGAGAGCATGAACCAGTGCTCCTCAGACTGGAATTCCTAGCATGGATAGTAAAATTTTCACATTTATTTCCCTGTAACAGCCTGGACATCTGTTTTTGCTTCTGTATCTTGAAAGCTTCTATTTAAATTGTGCATTTTTTTCCCACGGAGTCTCATACATTATGTTGCACATTTATCTGGGACTGTTAAGATTTCCCCCCAACCCGTTGAAGTATTTCTGGGGGAAGATTGTGTTTCGATTAGTCCAGAAGATACCTAAAAAGAGAGCATATTTTCTCAGGTTCTTTGTGAACTTCTGGGAAAAAATGCATCTTTCCAGATTTTCCTAGGGATCTAGCATCTTGTAACATAAGAAGAAGAAAAAAATTAAACAGGTATCTGCTCTGTAGCAACTCTAACGGGAATAGTTACCACGTCCTCTTCCATATAGCAGGCCTTTGCAAGGTAATGTCCTCTTGATACAGCCTCTTATGCCAAGAAACATGTTTAAATAGTTGTCCTTGAAACTTATCAACCTTCCAAGCTCACCATTAATTGTGAAACACTGTATTAATTAAAAAGCTGAAAGCCATTTATGAGCATTCACAGCTTAAATAGCTGTCTGTCAAACATGGTTAATTCTCCACCACAGTGGTAAACATACTGGTAGCAGTTTTAGGACAGTTAGAGCAGCCTAGTATCTCTGTAAGCTAGCAAGGGACACACAAGGGACTCATAAAGTTTTGTAGTCTTCCTTTAGTCACTTCCTCTTAAGTTGTCATTTTCTGTGACTATGCACAGGTTAGCAACAACTCCCAGGAAATTCAGGGGAGGGCTTGGGCCCTCAATCAGAAAACCACTGCACTACCTTCAGTGAATGCAGTAACTCAGCAACCCCTTTCCTATTTGGGTTCCATGTCTTATGATTGCTGTGAAATTGGCAAATGGCAGCTGAGCAAACTCAGCTGTTAATGATCCGTTAACACCACCACTTCTTTTTTACTCTGGCTCTATGCAAAGTGGTCCCACAGCTATTTAGGGTTCAAATTGCTCTTGAATGAGACCTGAAATTGTAGTTCATCTGTAGAATTGTCTTTTGGGGAAGAAAGTGTGAAGACAGACTGAAAATACGTTGCCTTTTACAATTTGTTATTTGGAGCACAAAGGGTTAGCAGAACACAGCTCTATGGAGTTCTCACCTAGGAATTTGTTTTTCTGCTGAGTAAATGACTCTCACCAGGTGACTTCTAGGCTCCTTATAAAGTCTCTTTCTCTCAAATCTGGTAGTTCTCCTATTCCTGAATTTTCTGCCTATGTTTTCTCCTGGCAGAAGAGAACCTCTTTGTCAAGGGGCAGGGCTGATCAGGGGCTGATTCCGCAGCTGTAGTAGTACAGAACCTTTCTGCAAGTTAGTGATGTTGAGACAACTCTCACTTGCTTTGCGTTAATAGATTCTCTGCTGTGTGGGATGATCCTTCAAATAGCAGGGGGAAGGATCAAATAACCTCACCTTCCAGACCCCAGAATTCTTCTGCACACAAGGTCAGTGTTGTGGTGCACTGAAGACATTTATAAATAGATCAGGTACTATATAACCTTCAGATAGTATATGAAATCAACACAGAAGTGTTCAGAGTAAATTAGTGAGCATGAACTCAGTAGTATATTTTCATACATTATGTCAACTCAAAAATATTGTTGTAGCATTCAAAATAGTTATTCCAAATATAGACTACAGTTATCAGCATGTGTTTGTTCATTCCACAGTAAACAAAAACAAACAAACAAACAAAAAAGATTAAATAAAGAGTTTGTGAGAGCATGGCATTTGGAGTAAGAACAGAGGTCAATTCCTGAATCTGCCATTGGCTTGTTGGATGATTTTGAGAACGTCATATGGTTCCTCTGAGACTCAATTATCTCATCTTACCCTGCTTTCTCATCCATAAAAGGGAGTTATTAATACCCAATAACGGTGTTGTGATAGTAATGAATGTGAAGCATTGTCATGAGGGCTATTTTGATGTTCCTGGTAGTCTGGTTACAGGGATGTTTAAGTTATAGGCCCTGTCATGGAAGAATTCTCAGTAGGGGAGAAAGAGACACTTAAAGAGATCTGTTTAAGAAGAGTTTAATATTTGCTTGTTAGTTTTAGTGCAGGACAACTCAAGACTGGTTTAAGAATCATAGAATTTTTTTAAAAAGCTATTCTTGGCCGGGCACGGGGGCTCACATCTGTAATCCCAGCACTTTGGGAGGCTGAGGTGGGTGGATGACGAGGTCAGGAGATCGAGACCATCCTGGCCAACATGGTGAAACCCTGTCTCTACTAAAATACAAAAAATTAGCTGGGTGTGGTGGTGGGCGCCTGTAGTCCCAGCTACTCAGCAGGCTGAGGCAGGAGAATCGCTTGAACCTGGGAGGAGCAGGTGATTGTGCCATTGTACTCCAGCCTAGAGACAGAGCAAGACTCTGTCTAAGAAAAAAAAAAAAAAAAAAAGAAAAAAGAAAAAAAAAGCTATTCTTGGACTCATGTTTGCTAATAGAGTTTCCTCTGTTACAAGAATCCTATTATGTTTCCCTTTGATTGTAGGAGTTGAAGAAAGATGCTATGAGCTGTGTGCAGTGGAAAGAGGGACTCAGAGATTCAGTGAGGTAAATTGTTTGGCACTTAGGAGACATTAAATACATTACCACTAATTTTATTAGAAATATAGCTGAGTACTTACTCTGTTGGATTTTTCTTTTATGTTTTATTTTTGCTGTTTACAATATAGCTATTCTATTTATTTTTATTGTGATAAAATCACACTTGTAATCCCAGCACTTTGGAGGCCAAGGCAGGTGTATTCCTTGAGTTCAATAGTTCAAGACCAGCCTGGGCAACATGGTGAAACCCCATCTCTACAAAAAATTAAAAAAAAATTATCCAGGTGTGATGGTGTGTGCCTGTAGTCTCAGCTACTTTACAGGTACTTTACTTGGCAGGCTGAGGCGGAAGGATCACTGGAGCCTGAAAGTTAGAGGCTGTAGTGAGCAGTGATTGTACCACTGTACTCCAGCCTGGGCAACAGAGCAAGACCCTGTAAAAAAAAAAAAAAAAAAAAAAAAAAAAAAAAAAAAAAAAAAAAAAAAAAAAAAAAAAAAGAACACTTAGCATGAGATTTACTCAAACTTTTAATCACACAATACAGTATTGTTAACTATAAGTAAAATGTTGTATATCAGATCTCTGGAACTAATTCTTCTTTAGTAACTGAAACTTTATACCTGTTTAACAGCATCTCCCCCATTTTTCCCTCTCCCTGTGTCTGTTGCAATCACTATTCGACTTTCTGTTTCTATGAGTTTGGCTAAGAGATACTTCCCATATGAGTGGAATCATGAAGTATTTCATTTCAGGTTCATCCATGTTGTAGCATGCATGTGTCAGAATATTACTGCTTTTAAGGTTGAATAGTATTCTATTACATGCATGTCTTGTGCTTTCTTTATCCATTCATTTGTTGATGGATATTTAGGTTGTTTCCATGTGTTGGCTATTGTGATTAATTCTGCAATGAACATGGAAGCGTAGATATTTCTTTGACTATTTATTTCCTTTGGATATATACTCAGAGTGGATGTGCTGTTTTTCACAGTGGTTGCATGATTTGACATTCTCACCAACTGTGTGCAATAGGTCCAGTTTCTTCTCATTCTTGTCAACACTTGCTATCATTTTTTATAATAAGTATTTTCATAGCTATGAGGTTATATCTTACTGTGATTTTGATGATTTTCATTCACATTTATGTGATAATTAGAAATGTTGAGCATCTTTTTATATTTGTTGGCCATTTGTATGTTTTCTTTGGAGAAATCTCTATTCAAGTCCTTTCTCGATTTTTTTTTTTTTTTTTTGAGACAGAGTCTCCCTCTCACCCAGGCTGGAGTGCAGTGGGTGATCTCGGCTCACTGCAAGCTCCGCCTCCCGGGTTCAGGCCATTCTCCTGCCTCAGCCTCCGGAGTAGCTGGGGCCACAGGCACTCACCACCATGCCTGGCTAATTTTTTGTATTTTTAGTAGAGACAGGGTTTCACCGTGTTAGCCAGGATGGTCTCGATCTCCTGACCTCGTGATCCGCCCACCTCGGCCTCCCAAAGTGCTGGGATTACAGGCATGAGCCACCGCGCCTGGCCTTTGTCCATTTTTAAATTGAGTTATTTGTGTGTTTGCTACTGAGTTGTAGGAGTTCCTTATATATTTTGAATATTAACCCCTAATCAGATATATGGTTTGCAAATTGGGCTTATTTACTATAATAAAAAGAACATTAAATGAGAAGTTGCTTCCTCATTTTTAAAATAAAGAGTGTATGATCTTAAGGTCATTATTTGCTCTCCACTTCAACTGGGAAAATAAATGTTTTTATCACTAGGTTCAAATTTGAGCAAAGTCCTTGTCTCAAAGATAAATATCAGATTATTGAGAAAACTGTTTTCCTCCTATGTTAAATATGTTCTTATGGTTGCATTTAACTTATAATTTGAGGGGGCCACATATCAGAAATCACACATATCTGGAAATATTAAGCACTGGGGTTTATCACTATTTTCAGAAGCAGTTCATTCATTTATTCAACAGATACTTTTAGATGCTGTTGTGCTAGCCATTTTTTCTGGCTCTGAGATCATAGGTCTGAGGAAAAATGGTCCTTGTATTTTCCTGGGAGTCATTTTTACCTTAGTGCCACGCCTCCTCAATTTCGTTAGAGGATGCTTCTTCTGGTCTTTTCTTTAAATACTGCTGTTCCCCAGCACTCTGTCTTCAGACTTCATTTCCTTTAGATTTATTGCCCTACGATATTTGTCACTGATCCTGTGACTTCAACCATAGACATTAGTTTCACAACTCTCAAGCTCCATTATCAGGGCAGGAGTTCCTTAGGATGTGGAAGTTGGTTCATGTCTCGATTCTTGTATGTAAAGTCTCAGGTGAAAAAGTGAAGCTTATCATCTTCCAACTGAGATCTAAGGGTTGACTCGAAAATCCATATATTTTGTTTTGTCTTGCATTGCCTCTCAGTTCAGAATTTCCAGCATATATATATATTTTAGTGAGAACTCAAAGAGCCTTCCTGTATTGAACATTTTTCCTTCTTCTCAAATACCTAGAGAAATGCCCTCTTGAACGCACTTTCTGTAACCAATTATTCTTACTGATGTCTAAGTTCCTGTCTATTCATTCAGGGGATTGCAATGAAGATAACCAAGTTAACTTACACTCAAATATTTTCTTTCTAGAGTCATGTACAGACCTTCTTAAAGTAGCAAGTCTGATTCTAATGCACACACTAACACTGTAGGTATTTAAATTTTTTTGAGTAAATACATGCATGAGTGAGTGAAAGGGGAACATAGATATGTTAATAACCAAACATTCTTTCTGTAGATAAAAAACAGTGTCAGAAAACTTAAGACCAGAAGCAATATACAGAAACTTTTTCAATCCTACAGATTTATGGATCTAGGTGAGCAAACACTTAGATATCCAGAGAAAACCTCTTTCCCCCAGCCAATCTGTTCTCAATACCCTTTTGCAGAAATGGAAAATCAAGAAACTTGCTCAGATAAATACTCCAGTTATTATCCATGACTTTCCAATGAGTTCCTTTGTTCTTGTTAAGGTTATTTAAGCCATCTTTTTTTTCAGGCAAAATTTCATTTGAACATAATCAACTTCTCAATTATTACCTGTATAAAGAAACTTTTTTTCTACTATCACCCACTGTGGTCCATTTAGATTTAATTGTTTCTTTCCTGGTACTTAGTTTTATGTATTTGTTTTTTCACTTAGCAGCTGTTGTGTATTTATTTGATCAGGAGTATTTTACTAGAAAATGTTTAATATTATCTTGTCATCTTACTTTCATTGGGTCACATGGACTTATAAACTTTAATGCACCTTAGGGTTTTTGCCTCAGAAACTGAGAAGTAAAGAAAAGCAGGGTGAATTTCCTGTTGTGCTCCTTATGGTTGCCCAGAAATTTCCTGTCTGCCCATGTACATACAGTCATAGAACTGAAAATATTTTCTATTATTGAATCTAATCTCCTGTTTTATATATGTATGTATAAATATCCTGAAGCCTAGATGGAGTGTAATGGGAATCTTGCTAAAAACCAGGTTTCTTTACACAATTTAGTGTCTGTGTCCTCTCCTAGTTCATTCAAGAACACATCTAAGAAAACAGTAAGTGGCTATGTATTTTCACTGAAGAATAGGACGTGGTTCTCTAGTGATCGTAAATTGTATGGTGTATAGAAGAGAGTGAAAATACTTTTCTTCTCCATTATTACAGGACATGGTTCTTTTCCTCGAAGGCATCTGCTTCTTCACTCATTATGCCATCCTTCAACCAGAGCATTTTCCACCCTGCAGTCTTCTTCCTTACTGGCATCCCTGGCCTTGAAACCTTTCAGACCTGGACCTCTATCCCATTCTGTTGTCTCTATGTCATTGCTATCTCTGGAAATGGCATGATCCTGTTTGTCATCATCACTGAGTCGAGCCTCCATGAACCCATGTACTATTTTCTCTCCATGCTATCCTTCATGGACCTAGGTCTGTGTCTTTCTACATTGATCACCATGCTGGGTATTTTCTGGTTCAATGCTCGAGAAATCTGATGCCTGCATTGGCCAAATGTTCTTTATCCATGGCTTCACATTCAAGGAGTCCTCAGTACTTTTGGCAATGGCCTTTGACTGCTTCATTGCCATCTGTAACCACTGAGATATGCCACAATCTTAACCAATTCACGGATTATTAAAGTGGGCTTTGCAATTGTTCTTAGGGGGACAACAGCTCTAGTGCCTCTACTCCTGCTCCTTAAGTGCCTCTCCTGCCGTAGTCATGTGCTCCACCATTCCTACTGCTTCCACCCTGATGTGATGAAGCTCTCATGCACAGACACATGGATCAACAGTGCGTTTGGCCTGGCCATTGTTATCTCTACTGCTGGCTTGGACTCCGTCTTGATTCTCCTCTCCTATGCTCTGATCATCCACTCTGTGCTCTGAATTGCCTCCCCAGAGGAGCGGAAAAAGGCTTTTGGTACCTGTGTCTCTCACGCCAGTGCAGTTGCCATCTTCTACATCCCCATGATCAGTTTGTTACTAGCGCACAGATTTGGAAAGCATGCCCCTCCTCTTGTGCACATGCTTATTGCCAATGTTTATCTGCTTATCCCTCCTGTAATGAATCCCATAATCTACAGTGTAAAGACAAAGCAAATTCACAAGACTGTGCTCAAAATATTTCTCTCTAAGCTAATTTAGGGAAGTTTGAGTGTACTCCTTCTTTACCAAGACTTCCCTGACCCATGTTTGATCATTCAGTACTGTGAGTTACTGTTGTTTATTGAAAAAGCTGGTTTCAACATGCTTTCTCTCTATTCTGATGATCCACTAACTTACTATTTACACAATTCTAAATGGTGGGTTATTTGAGGGCAGAGATTATGCCGGTACATCTGATCCTGTCATGAATGCTGAACCTAGCACAGTATAGGACCACAGTTAAAACATGTCTGAAAGCATGCACAAGTAAAGTCATACTTGGAGTTTAGGCAGTCTCACCACCTCTAGAGTATGTAGCTATTCAAGGTAGGTCTCATATAACATAGATCAGTAGGCAAAGTCTAGTCTAGGTTTTAGTAATTCTTACAGTTTATTTGTAATAATTCATTATTCCACCAGACAGATTGTAAATGGCTGAAGAATATGAATAAGAACAATAAGCAAGAAGTATGAATAAAAGGACTACTTTCCTAATTCTTAAAAGAGTATTTGAGGTCACTTTGGTAAACGCATTTGTATTTTAATAGTAAAAGATCTGGGGGTCCATTGTCTAAATATATGTCTAAAGAAGAAAAATGGGCAAGGATGTAAAGATATATTGTGATGTTCAACACATCATTCATTATACATTGCAATGAAAATGTGGAAACTGCTTAAACAATTACTTTAGGGTACTGACTAAATAAAATATAAACTATAATGCAACAAGTTAAATACCGATACAAACATAAATTACATTTTGTTAAAAAAAGATAGGTTAGTATGCAAAGTACTTACTATTGTGTATATATTTCATGTGAATATATGTACATGCATATTAAAAAGTATAAATAAACATATCCCAAACATTAAAACAGCTTATATTTGATAGCTGGATATTGTTTTGTTGACATATTCTTTATACTTTCCTGCATTTTATAAATGTTCAATAATGAGGGTTTCTTTTTCTTTTTAGATAATGAAGTAATTTCCACTTAACACCTTTCCACAAAACAAAACTTTTTTAGTTCTTCATCTTCCATAAGATCTTCATTCCAATGGGTCTTCACAGATCCGACCTCATACAACCCACTGAATACGCTCATTAGATGACATCCACTTTCTACTTGCATCTATCTCTTTTCTCAATGTGGTCCAGCATCTGTGCATCCAAACCACTTGACACTTGTTTTCAAAGTGCAGATTCCTCAATTCTGCTCCAGAACTACTTAAACAGAAGTGCTTGAGATGGAGCCCACAAATTTGCACTTTAACAAGACATTTATGGAATATCATGTATGACAGAGTAACAGTTTTCTGGGGTCTATCCACTTTGATGAATTATGTATATTCCTGAAAAACACCAGGAATATATTGCCTCTCAGTCTTTGATTATTTTGCTCTCTCTGACTGAAATACCCACCTCCTTCTTTTCCTGATTGTTCCATTTACTATTCTTTCAGGTGCTGTTAATAAATCTTTGTCTTATAGTTAGTCAGATTTCTCTTCCCCTACTGACCTGAAGCTTTTTGAAAATGGGCATTGGACTTTGGGGATTGATGTATCTTGCACAGATACAAGCACCATGCTTTATTAATAATAGCTACTTAATGCATGCTTATTGAATTAAATTTATTTTTATATAACTTCACATATATACTTACATATTTTGAGCATCTTCATTTTGGCAAACACTGTGGAAGGGAGGTACTAGGGATAAAACAGTGAACAGGGAAGGCACAGGTTTCATTCTTAAGGTCGTTTAAATCTGACTAAACATATCTAAATTAAAACAATATTTTAATGAGTTGTTACTTACAAACTGTGTACAAAACATTATACCATATACTAAGAGTAGTCATAGATGGCAGTCTCTCTTTCTCCCACTAGGAGCCTGAACCAGTGGAAAAACAAGCAGCTTAGGAAATACTTGACTTGATAAGAAAAATATAGCTCCTAGAAATTTACTGTTTAATAGAGAAAATATAATATGCATTCATTTCTAAGCAATACAAGCACAAACATAAATTATTTAAATTTCATATGGATAGGAAAAGTTTTGAAAAGTAATTTTGAAGTTGGGGCAACCACATTTTTGGATGTATCTTAAAATAAATGTACTAAGAATGTTATTGTGAAAGCAACGATTTTGATTCATGCTTTAATAATGTAATTTATGAGGTATCAATTACAGATAATCTTGCATAGTATAGTTATATGTACCTTAATAAAATCCACTTTGAAGTATATTTATTTTCTCTCTTGTAATACTTTATATTTTTTCTTATTTCTAAGTTTTTTTTCTTTCAATATTAAAGCTTATACTTCTTATTTTTCCCCGCTATCTATGTTATACTCTGAATTCAACAACATCCGATACTACGGTCTATACGTTTTGCTTTTATTTATAGTCCATCTGAAAAAATGGTTGTTTAAAACTGTCAGAACTAATGCTGAAAATAGTAGTCTGGTTAATCTGAGGTTGACTTGGAAAGAGTGGGAGATGGGGTATTGAGGTTCTGTTTGAGAACGTCTTCTAAATTGACATTTCTATAAACTGATATATCAGAGTTTAGAAGGAAAATGTGATATTTGTACCATTCAGGTTGATATTGAAACCAAGCAGAGAGCTGCAATATATTAGGGATTCTCAAATTAGGTGCCCAGCTTCCTCAGCTGCTTCACGTGGAGCTGTAAAAGTGACGAGTTAACGGGTGCAGCTCACCAAGATGACAGTTGTATACATACGTAACAAACCTGCACGTTGTGCACAGGTACCCTAGAACTTAAAATATAATAAAAATAACAGTAAAATAAATAAATAACAAGAATAAAATGAGTTTTTCTAGGGAAGAGAAAAGATTAAGTTCCATGCTGAGTAATTTGTATTATGTTATTTAGACTCAAATGACTTAGGATGCCTAAAAGATCTTCATGCCTAACATAGATCCTGTCTCCCTATTTAGCTTCATCTCTCCACTACACTGGCACCCAGGGTTCCAAGCGAGCTGAGTCTGCTATTAGTCACCTTCTGTTCTTCCTACGCTCTGTGCTCCATGTCTCCTGACAGACCTGGTTCTGAGTTTCCTGCAGGATAAACACAACTCTTCTGTGCTGTCATCATAAATATTGTAATTGTAATTGTAATCACTGAGTTTTACGTCTGTTTCCACAAGGGGTTCCCTCCAAGGAGCTCTGGAGGGAAAAGACTCTGTTTTATTCTCTGTGTTACCAGTATGAAGTCCTAGAATATGAAAGATACTTCAAATGTTCCATGAAAGAATAAATGAAGATTTTTTGGGGGGTTAGAGTGAAGCACAAGCAGAGGGGTTTCTAAAAATATACAAAATTCACCTAAATAATATAGGAGGAAGATAAGTTTATCAGTTGGGTGTGGGAGTGGTATGAAGATGAAGGGCGATCTTGTGGGGTTTTTTTGGAGGGTGTGGTTACTCACAAATTTACTTTTAAGAAAATTTTACATATACATAAGATCAAAGACCTGTAACAGCAGTCCCTTCATGGAAACTATAAAAGTACATGAAGTGGAAGGAGAAGGAAGCCATGAAGTAGAGTGAACCCTTGGGAAGCTTCAGACTCGGGGGACTGCAGAAATCTTCACCAGGAGCTTATTAAGAGCTTTCAGGCATCCTGAGATATGGCTTCTTATATACGCTACCTATTTCCCGGTGGAACACATGCCCAGCTCCTCAGGCCCCTTTATGGAGAACAGTGCGGGAAAGAACATATCCTTATACTTTGTAAGTAAAACTGCTGCATTCAGGAAAAACATTAGACTTTACATGCCTGGTTTCTTTTAAGAATGAGGGAGACTTTATTAACTGCAGAAAGCTCTCGTGGGTGCCTAAGGAAAATTGTGAAAATCTATTTTCTGATATCTGTATTTTCTAGGAACATTCTATTCTGACTGAGGAGGTTTGATTGGTCTATGAGCCATTTGTTTTGCTGCTTAGAGCAGGCTGTTAACGTGTGCATGCAATTTTAAGTTTCCTGGTTAGTTGTGTCACATTTTATAACTGCCACTCAAAGTCCTAAGGTCAACGGCCACTACCACCATCACACACTGCCACTGCCATTCTTATCCTCATCCTCATGTTCATTTACCAATATCAAGTGGCTTCCACGTCCCACACACTGGTCAACATATTATATGTTTTACAATGTTGTCTCGTTTAATCCTTATGAAGTAGAGGCAATGGTGAACTACCAGTTTCACATTAGTGGAATCTGATGTAAAGTGCTTATTTGGAGAACTCTGGCTAGCTCTAGATGGCAGAGACGAAATTTGAACCTAGGTTTGTATGACTGTATAACAATATCACTTACTCTGTAATCAGAGAAAAGAGATAAGTCAAGGTAGCCCAGGACAGAACTTGCAACACATTCTTACAATGGGTCTGGAGTGTTATCTTGATATAATAGGAAGAAAATTACTGTCAACAAATGGGAGGGCACATAAAAGCTAACCCTCCAATACTAGGACAGAGTCTTCCATCAGTAAAACCCCAAACCCCTCTCTCTCTCTCTCTCTTTCTCTCTCACTCTCTTTGTCTCTCTCTCTCTCTCTCTCACACACACACACACACACATACATTACTCAGTTTGTGAGAACACTGGAGAGCTCTGTGCGATTCTTCCAGAAGCCACATATATAATTTTAGGCAACACAGCATGTTTTAAATAGACAAAATTGAATGTGTTGAAGTCCTGAGATGTGTTCAGAATCTTAGTTAACAACTCTTGGATTGAATTTACATCAACACATATATATTGTATGCCCACACTTCTCAAAATATATTTCAAGGTATTGGGAATATAATGATGAAAAAACAATGATCTACCTTCCAGTAACTTAATTTTGTTAGAGAGGCATATTTTCAAATAACCCAAGATCATACAATGGAATAAACACTATTTTAGATGCATAAATAGAAAATAATATAACTCCAGAGGAAGAAGTAAGTTCTTCTGACTTAGAATAGGTGATGCCACCAAATGCTTCCTGAAATAAATTCATGTTTAATTTATACATGGTTCAGTGGATCAAATAGTGGATCTAAAAAATTTTGTCTTATTCAAAAAAGAGAGAACTACATGAATTAAGGGAGCACATTAGTGTGAAAGAACTTGCTATATTTGGTAGTTTGGTGAAGTAAGGAAAAGCCCAGGTAGAGTACATAAAAAGATTTCTGAGGGTAGGAAGAAAGGTCACTGATAAAACTAGAAGATAAATATGGTCAATCAAGAGACTTTTCAGAAGTTGAATCTATAAAGATTTGGAGACTGGATAGCCTTGACAGGTGGGGTTAGTAGGATTCTAAAAGTGCCCTGAAGATTTCTGTCCATCCTGGCGTACTTGTTTTGAGCAATACCCATGCCTTAGGTGTGTGACTAGGGCCTGTGAATGTGATGGGATATCACTCCCATGATTACATTACATTATATGGCAAAAGGGTTTAACAGATGTAACTAAGGTCCCTGATTACTTGACTTTGAGTTAATCAAAAGCAAGATTATCCTGCTAGGGCTTACCTAATCATAGAAGTCTTTAAAAGAGACAAGAAT
The DNA here is from genome assembly GCF_001698545.2 of Rhinopithecus bieti. Classification (NCBI taxonomy): domain Eukaryota; kingdom Metazoa; phylum Chordata; class Mammalia; order Primates; family Cercopithecidae; genus Rhinopithecus; species Rhinopithecus bieti. The sequence goes on from NW_016803107.1 coordinate 156,102, forward strand.
CTCCAAGGAGGTTCTCCTGCTGGATTTGAAGACCTAAGATGTCATGTTGCGAGAAGAACACATGACTGGGACTGAGAGTAGCCTCTAGAAGCTAAAAGCCAAGCAAGAATTTGGAGACCTCAACCATATACCACAAGGAACTAAATTCCTACAGCAATCTGAGTGAGGATTTTAAGGACCCTCCTCTCCAATTAAGAACATGGTACTGGCTGGAACTTTAATTTCAACCTTGTGAGATCCTGAGTAGGGCATCTAGTTTTGCTGTGCTCAGACATCTGACTTACAGAACTGTGAGGTAATATATGTGTTTTGTTTAAAGCCACTGAATTTTTAGTAATTTCTTATGCAGTTATAGACAACTAATGCAACAAAGTATGCTTTGGTCAAAAACAGAACCAGACTTCAAATATAGGTATGAACCATGAGGTACAGAAATGAGGATAGGCAAATCATTTTATGAGTTGTTGGTGTAGAAAAAGAGATACACATAGCAGGGATGCAGGCTAAGAAGAACAAAGAATGTTGTTCTTGTTGTTTTTAATTATATTTAGACTGAGGAATAAACTGCATGTTTATATAGATTGTATGAATAGCACAAATCTCTTACCCTTTTGAAGTGAAGAAGATAATTCCATACTTGAGCTCTCTTACTTCCTTTTTTTTTTTATTTTTTTTTTTTGAGATGGAGTTTTGTTCTTGTTGCCCAGGCTGGAGTGCAATGGCGTGATCTCAGCTCATTGCAACCTCCGCCTCCCAGGTTCAAGCGATTCTCCTGCCTCAGCCTCCTGAGTAGCTGGAGTTGCAGGTATGTGCCACCATGCCTGGCTAATGTTTTGTATTTTTGGTAGAGATGGGGTTTCACCATGTTGGCCAGACTGGTCTCGAACTCTTGACCTCAGGTGATCCACCTGCCTTGGCCTCCCAAAGTGCTGGGATTACAGGCATGAGCCACCATACCTGGCCCTCTCTTACCTCTTAAACACTACCTTTTGGTACACTGTATCTCACACTTTAGTGTCATTTCTAAAATATCTGAAACTCCATCGCCTTTAAATATGCTTAGAATTTCTTTCATGATGATTTTCACTTATTAGCCTCTGCTCAACAATTCTTTACTTACTCAGAGAAGCTGTTTGACTCCATCCCCTCCAACTATCTAATATATATACTAATATAAATGTATTTTAAATACAGTCTTATCATTTGTTTATACATTTGTTTTCTGAACTATCCTATTATTTCCTAATGATCCTCAGGGCAGGTGCAATATTTCACTTGGCTCTGTATGTCGACAGTCTGGATTTCAGCTTGCACTCAGTAATGTTTGATGTTAAACTAAACTAACATCCAAGATAGATTGAGACTAGGTAATGGGGGTTGTCTGGAAAGCAGTAAGTGCTCTTCTTTTAACCTGGAAAGATGAAGAAAGGATGAGAAAACAGTTGTAGAGAAATTAACCAGTGGATATTACCTAAATTAGACTTGGAATATTTCCATTTTTTTTTTTGTTCTCAGCTACCAGATAAAGAGAAAATAGATAAATGAGGGTGGGGAATGGGGATAGATGTTGGAAAACGATGTGTGTATACATTTTAGCTTTAATTTTCTCTTTAATGATAATAACTAACATTTGGTAAGTTTTTACCATAATGAGATGCTCTGCTGAGATTTTCACATACATTAATTTAATCTTCACAACAGTCCTACGGATATGCACACCATAGTTACTTTAGAGATGGAGAAAATGAGGCACATACAGTTTAGTAACTCATCATGTGGTAACCCAGCTGGTAAATGTCAGAGTAATTTAACCCAGTTAAAATTTATAACACGCAGCTATAAGAAACGTTGACTTGGGATGCAGGATAAAAATTCATAACATCAAGCTATCCATAATACTTTCATATTGGAGGCCCCATATACTCTAATTATGGTTTATACATAAGTATATGTTTTTATATCTAACTCACACTTGTTATGTGGTATGAAAATTTCTTAGGTACAGTTTAAGTTTTGATATCTCAAATAGACTGTATGCTTATCCAGGGTATTATCAACTGCAGATAGCAGGGGATCAACACATGTTGGCTATTTATTGGATATATTGGATCTGATTCTGATTGAAAGAAAATAGCAGGAGATAAAGAGAGGATTTTTTGGATGGGCCTCTAAAAGCTAGTGTAATTCAATTATGTATCAGAATCACTGCATATATTATTTACTATTTGTCTAAAATATCATACAACCCTTTGAACACACTTCAACAAATATTTGCTGACTACCTACCACTTGAAGTCACTCATCAGACATGTGAACTTAAATAAGAAGGAATGCTGCTCTCTTTGTTTTTGCGCAAATTCTGTATCCTCAGGGAACCATTCATTTCCTGTTTTCTGTTCCTTTGTTTGATGTGGACTTCATTTGTTGTTGTCATTAACCAATATTTATGAGTTTTCTATACAATGTAGACATCATCTTTTATAAATGTTTACTTGGTGAAATAATTTCCGATTAAATGCATAATAAATAAATACAGTTTATCATTTCCAGACACAGCTTAAGATTCTGCCGTTTGAATTCAATATGTCAACTTTGCAGAATATCACCTCCACTTCCATCATTTTCCTGCTCACTGGTGTTCCTGGGCTGGAAGGCTTCCACACCTGGGTCTCCATTTCCTTCTGCTTCCTCTATGTAACTGCCCTCTCAGGAAACAACCTGATCCTCTTTGCCATCGACACTCAGCCCAGCCTCCACTAACCCATGTACTATTTCCTCCCCATGCTGTCCACCACTGACCTCGGCCTGTCCATATCCACTCTGGTCACTATGCTGGGTATATTCTGGTTCAATGTGAGGGAAATCAGCTTTAATGCCTGCTTGTCCCAGATGTTCTTTATTCAACTCTTCACTGTCATGAATCCTCAGTGCTGTTGGCCATGGCTTTTGATCATTTTGTGGCCATTACTAATCCTCTTAGATATACTTCGGTCTTAACTGATCTTAAAATAGCACAGATTGGAGTAGCAATTATCACCAGGTTAACAATAACACTGATCCCTATGGTGTTGCTTCTTAACAGACTCTCCTACTGACACAGCCACATGCTCCACCACTCCTATTGCTTTCACCCTGATGTGATGAAGCTCTCATGCACAGACACCAGAATCAACAGTGCAGTTGGGATGACTGCCCTGATTACCACTGCTGGGGTGGATTCCGTCTTTATTGTTCTTTCGTATATTTTGATCATTAAGACTGTTCTTAGCATTGCTTCCCCGGAAGAAAGGAAGAAAGCCTTCAGCACATGTATCTCCCATATTGGGGCTGTTGCTGTATTTTACATTCCATTGATCAGTCTGTCCTTTGTTCACAGGTTTGGGAAGCAGGCCCCACCCTACCTGCATACTTTGATTGCCAGTGCCTACCTACTAATCTCTCCTGTAATGAACCCCATCATCTATAGTGTGAAGACCAAACAGATACGCCAGACTGTGCTAAAAGTTCTCCATTCTAGCACGGCAAAGAACTAGATGAACGTTTCAATTTTTTCTGTTCTTTGTCACTTTATAGATGAGTAAAATGCCATTTAAAGAGGTTAATATGTTTAGACTCATGCTTGTATTTAAAGTTTCCCAAAATACAACTTAGTTTGAAGTAAGAAGACTGTGAACTCAGAGAGATTAATATGAGCTGAAGATTCTCAAGGATACCGTTCTTTTCCTTTGATAGTCATAATGATAATAAGAACATTTCTATATTTGAGATGAATCATTTTCAAAGCTTGGTTAACCAATGGCCCACCTTAGTTTGCAAATGTGGTATTATTTTGTTTTAAAAAAATGGAAAAAGAGAAAGTGTCTACTTATTATTTAAACTTCTCCTTTAAAGAGATAAATAACATCACCCCGCTCTCAAATGGGAATAAAAAGTGCGTTAACAATTTCAAATTACTGAATCTTTT
>NW_016803107.1:167127-180173 GCF_001698545.2 Rhinopithecus bieti
GTGCCTGTATGCTTACAGCGCAGTATTGGGGTGGGAGTTACCCGATTTTCCAGGTGTTGTGTGTCTCAGTTCCCCTGGCTAGGAAAACGGATCCCCTTCCCCCTTGCGCTTCCAGGTGAGGCGATGCCTCACCCTGCTTCAGCTCTCGCTGGTCAGGCTGCAGCAGCTGACCAGCACCGATTGTCCGGCACTCCCTAGTGAGATGACCCCAGTACCTCAGTTGAAAATGCAGAAATCACCGGTCTTCTGTGTCGCTCGCGCTGGGAGTTGGAGACTGGAGCTCTTCCTATTCGGCCATCTTGCTCCGCCCCCCTCAAATTACTGAATCTTATAAATGAAATTTACCATAGACAACTTGTCATGTCCATGGTTACTTAATTGTTCCAAATATTTTTACTTTCCTTTGCCTCTGGCCTCATTGACCTCCACATTTAACAGCTAGTATAATAAATAAATATTTTATTGCATTGTCAGTAACCTAACTGTATTTGGTCAAATATTCATACTTTCTCCCAGCTCTTCAGGGAAGATGTCGAGTATAAGCATTCTGTGAAATACAACTATGCTTAATTCAGCTCCAATCTGTATAGTTTCTTCAGAAGTCGTAATGTCATGCTTATTGCTAAACAGACGTGTTCCTGCTTTTGGGAAATACCATCTTCAAATAAATTAATTTTCTTTAAGGCCTCAAGATTAACAAGAAGCAAATACAGAAATATTTTAATCTGGTGGGATTTATAATGCTATGCTTGGACCTTATCCTCAAGGAAAGTTGAAATGGATATGCTATTAAGGGTCTAGACTGAAAAATAGAAGTCATACCAGTGACTAACACAGGAAGCACTTAGTACAAAGAACTGGATAAACAGATATCAGAGGACTGAAAGGGGAAAAAAAAAGGGAATGCGGGAATAATGCAGGGATAATAACTACAGGAAGTTTCCTCTACTCATATGGCTTTGGTAACAAAGAGAAGAGTCTGGGCTTATTAAAAACTATAATTTTGGTGGGGAGTTTCCCCAAGAGCTTATATTCTGACCTATAATGAAAGCGTGCTGCTCTTTTGGTTCTGGTACCTTAGGAGCTCAAAGGATGGAGAACATGAGGCCAAGAGCCAACTTTGCAGGAAAGAGGACTTCCCCGCTACAGCTCATACCTCAGAACACCAGAGAAAGACCTCTTGTGGAGTTGGGACTCAGGTCCCTGAACACAGCCCACTGATAGTTGGTTCTATTTCTTTTGAGGGACATGATTAGAATATTGCTGGAAGTGTGGGAAAAAAATAAACTAGAAACTGGAACCAATGCATCTGGGCAAAGAACTGTTGCTGTGATAGCACTGATAGGTATAATAAGCAAACATGATAGAGATATTTGTCCCTACAGCAGCTTCCAGTGTCCCAGCCTCCCCCAATTAATGGAACATAGCAGGGAACCAAACGATGATTCTGATTGATGAATTGCAGCCTTCTTATCAAAAGCAGAGTCTATAGAATGGTGGATTTGGAGTTGAGAAAGCCAATAGCCACCACAATGGAGTGAGGTGCTTCTAACACAAGCTCAATATGGTCATGATAGAGGACTGCTGTTAATAACGTCAGTAACTAACAACGACAGCCAGCCAAATGCTTTAGCAGTTCACCAAGTACCATTACATACAATCTTCTGAAAGGATGCTAGTTGACAATTTTGGGGTATTTCTTGGGGATGTTTTCTCTCCTTTCTACCAAATATCTACTTCTCCTAGGACATGCCCCCTCTCTCCTCTGCTACTTCAGGTCTCCTGTGCAATGGCCAGCAATAGAGTTTCAGATTGTGTCTGTGTCAACATCTGTTTTGGAGCTTACTGGCTGTTCAAGAACTCTTTGTCTTACGTCTCATCTTTCCAATTGCTCTCATGTCTGTTCAAGAATGGATTTTTTTCCAAAGACAGAGAATATGGCATATCTATTTTTAGCTGATATATTTTGACTGGAAACTTGTGCTCATTATTTTCACTGTTCTCTTAATCTCCAGTTCTATTGTCCATTATTTTGTGCTCTTCTTCATGCTTCAGACCAAAATGGACTGTATTATCAGGTTCTCTTGTGAGCTGACTTGTGGTTGGGTTCACAAAATGAAAGGCACCAGAATGAGAATGTAGAGTTAGAGGAGACATTCTGCTTTGACAATGTTTGGTCCTCCAGCTTCAGCCCCTGGAATTGTAATGGTTTCTCACTATCACCAGTCTCCAGGCATCTCAGCATCCCTTGTGATACAGTTTGGATCTCTGTCCCCAACCAAATCTCGTGTTGAAATGTAATCCCCAATGGGTTACATTTTCCTCTTGCTTCAACCATGTGAAGTACCTTGTTCTCACTTTGCCTTCTGCCATGACTGAAAGCTTCCTGAGGCCTCCCCAGAAGCAGAAATTGCTATGCTTCTTGCATAGTCTGCAAAACTGTGAGCCAGTTAAACCTCTTTTCTTTATAAGTTACCCAGTCTCAGGTATTTATTTATAGCAGTGTGAGAATGGACTAACACACCTTGTTTGTTTCCTAATAATAATAATGCCCATTATTCTATAATTAGTTTTTTCACTGACATCTCTCACTTTAAGTTATTCTGAATGAATTTTATTTCCTGCTGATTTTGTGACTGATACATATCTCTTTAATGAGCAAAGGGATGACTCCTTGATCTTAATAGGTCTATTTTTACTTAACCTTAAGTACTTTTTAGTTTGAAATGCATTTAACAGACGCTAATTGTTTTTTCACCACCTAAGGCATTAAGTAATTACTTTTTTTTTTTTTTGTCAGAGCTAGCTGAGGTTTTATTTAGGACAGGAATAAAAAAAAAAAAGCAATTGAATTGTTTTGTAGCTGGAGGCATGGACAAGGGCGGTCCTTAGGCATTAAACTCCCTGCTGTGGGCTGAGGGCTAGGGCTGAGCCTCAGGGGGGTCTCCTGTTCCCTGTGCTACCCTGCACAGTGGCCTCTCTCCCGGGCTCTCGAACAGCCGCAGGAGGGGGCAGGCTGGGAGGGGCTGCCACAGCTGTTCGCTTGGGCAGGACGCCAGAGGACTCGGACACCAGCTTCCCTTCGCGGGTCTCGATCTTCTTCACGACCAGGGCTCTGGTGGAGCTAGTGTGGCTGAAGGAGCTGGAGCCTGAGCCAGAGCCAAAGCTGGAGGCCAGGTCGTAGCTGAGGCCAGGGCTTGTGAGGCCCCCATAGGCTGAGCTCAGACCACCTGCATAGGGGCTCGTGGTCTTCCTATGGATACTCATGTTCTGCACCCCAGACTTCAGCCGGCTCTCCTCCCCTTCCAGCAGCTTCCTGTAGGTGGCGATCTCGATATCCAGGGCAAGTTTGACGTTCATCAGCTCCTGGTACCCACGGAACTGTCAGGCCATGTTCTGCTTGGCCCGCTGCGGGGCGGCCTCCAGCTCCGACAGCTTGGCGTTGGCATCCTTAATGGCCAGCTCCCCACTCTGCTTGGCATCTGTGATGGAGGCCTCCAGGGAAGCCCTCTGGCCTTTGAGGCCGTCAATTTCAGCCTGGAGTAGGCTGATGTTCCGGTTCATCTTGGAGATCTCAGTCTTTGTGCGCTGCGGGTCATCCCGTGCTTCCCAGCCAGTGTTTGCAGCTCCTTATACTTGATCTGGTGCATGCTCTCAGCCTCAGCCCGGCTGTGGTTGGCGATCTCCTTGTACTGCGCCTTGGCCTCAGCGATGATGCTGTTCATATCCAGGGAGTGGCTATTGTCCATGGACAGCACCACAGAAGTGTCTGAGATCTGGGACTGCAGCTCCCAGATCTCCTTTTCATACAGCTACCTGAGGAAGCCGATCTCGTCAGTCAGCCCTTCCAGGTGAGGCTCCAGCTCTATCTTGTTCTTGTTAGCTTCATCCACATCCTTCTTGATAAGGACAAATTCATTCTCCATCTCTGTACACTTATTGATCTCATCCTCATACTTGTTCTTGAAGTCCTCCACCAGCCCCTGCATGTTGCCAAACTCCGCCTCCAGCTTCAGCTTCTCCTGGCCCAGAGTCTCCAGCTGCCGCCTAAAGTTGTTGGTGTAGCTCTGGAACATGTTGTCCATGTTGCTCTAAGCTGTCTTCTGCTGCTGCAGGAGGCTCCACTTGGTCTCCAGCATCTTGTTCTGCTGCTTCAGGAACTGTACCTTGTCGATGAAGGAGGCAAACTGACTGTTGAGGGTCTTGATCTGCTCCTACTCCTGGGTGGGCACGGCCTGGATGTTGGGGTCTACCTCCAGGTTAAGGAGGCTCAGCAGACTTTGGTTGACTGTGTCAGTTGTGATGCCTCCCATGCCACTGGTCCCACCATAGCCTCTGCCCAGGCTACCCCGGAAGTTGCTGGTGCCACTGGGGAGAAGCTCGAGGAGCTGATGCAGGCAACGGGCCCACTCGTGTAGGAGCAGCTGCTGAAGGCCCAGGGGGCCAGAGGTGGACACCTCGTAGGACTTCTGGGTCACCCTGATGGACATGGTGGAGGCAGGAGTGGAGGCAGAAAGGCCGAACCAGGAGGATAGGCCTTTGATCTGGGTCTTATTACCATAAGCCTTGCTTTTGCCAGCATTTAAAACCCCAGGAAAAGCAGGATTTTCTCTATACTCTTCAGGACCTGAAACCAGAAATGGAAGGTGGGGTGGACTTGTGGCCTCCTGGTTAGATGACTTGTAGGGATCTGGACACAAAGCCTTGTACGTTTTCTCTGGCCTAAATAGCATAGACAGCTAAAGTTTCGGACTAAGAGGAGAGAGGCTTCAGTTCTGCAGTAGTATTGTTCTTTTGACTTTAGTTTACATTAAAAATATAAGGTTAAAGGAACCGATTTACTATTTACCTTGTGAAATGCAAGGATTAGAAATTTGCCATTCTAATGGTTTGGAAGCAAAAATTATACCCCAATATTTTGGAGAATATAAAATCTAAAGATAAGTTCTCCATGGTTCCTACACAAAAATCCCAGAAAGGGATATGAGGTGGTAGGAGAAACTTTCTTATAAATGAATCCAATAGAACAGCTTCATTGATTGCTATAATACAATGTTAAAATTGAATTTTTCCTCCCTAGTTATGGCTGAGGGAGAAAAATCACAACTACTAAATTCCAAAGTGAGCTGTCAGACTATCAAGGAAGACAGGTTAGGTGACAAAGAGAATATGCAATTCACTGAAGAATTAAAGAAATTATTATAGACCGATGTAGTTTGGATCTGTGTTCCTGCCTAAATCTCATGTTGAATTGTAATCCCTATTGTTGGAGGTGGGGCCTGGTGGAAGGTGATTGGATCACAGGGACAGTTTCTCATGGCTTAACACCATCCCTCTTGGTGCTGTTTTTGCATGGTGATTTCTCATGAGATCTGGTTGTTCAGAAGTATGTGGCACCTCCCCCTTGCTCCTTCTTCAGTCATGTGAATTATTGCTCCCTTTTGCCTTCTGCCATGATTGTAAGTTTCCTGAGGCCTCCCCAGCACCATGCTTCCTGTAGAACCTGCAGAGCCGTGACATAATTAAACCTCTTTTCTTTATAAATTACCCAGTCTCAGGTATTTATAGCAGTGCGAGAACTGACTAATATATAGACACAAAGATAACAGCCTAAAAAGTGAAATTTAAGACTGTTTTGTTTCCTGCTAATCTGCATGCCCAAAGAGGAAATAGAGAAACATGTATATAACAGAATTCTTGGCATCTTAAAATTGCAAATATCTTTTTACACACCCTGATGGTGGGCTAGCTCAGTATCTTAAGCAAGAGACAAATGGTGTCTTTGCAAGAACTGCCAGCTTTTGTTGTCAGAGCCTTGTTTGCTGAGAACTTCTTTTCTTTCTCTGATGTCGGAAAATTGTGATATAGAGGTAGTGTGGACATAGTATCTTATGACACAGGAGGTGCTGTTAAATGGGGGTTCTCATCATAAGACTTGTGAAGAGGACCACTTTAGAGAAAACTGTGTTAAGATCTTATTCACTGTCTCATCAGGTGGTTGGGCAGAGATATGACTCCCTTCAGAGACAGCTGAGGTAGTGAGTGCACTGATGACTGACTTCTGAGGCAGCTGAAAATCAGAAAAAAGGAGAGTTTCTGTGGTGGTAGAGTAGAAAGAATTGCTGTTTCATATATAGGGTCCATACTACTCTCACAAATCTGCTTGTGCAAGACTGCCTGAGTGTGTACTATGGACCAGAAGTACACTGTGTGCATTTGAGAGAGCCTGTAAAAAGGTCCTCTTAGATGATGTCCAGTAGGGCTGTCTGGAGGCACAGTAAAGCCTCAACAGAAGAGAACTGGGGGTAACCTCTGGGCTACAGAAAGAAATAGAGCACATTCACCAGATCAAAGCAACCTCTGGTGAGAAACCAGTAGTGTTTGTTGGGAGATTTGGATGAACTCATAAAAGAAGTCCAAGAGAAAGTCCCCAAAACCACTAAGCCTAGCAAATGTGAAAACATCTTATGACAATATCGAATAAATAAGAATTTTACTAGGTCAGGCATGGTGTCTCACACTTGTAATCCCAGCACTTTGGGAGACTGAGGCGAGTGGATCACTTGAGGTCCAGCCTGGACAACATGGTGAAACTCAGGCTCCACTAAAAATAAGGTGTGGTGGCACGTGCCTATAGTACCAGCTAATCGAAGGCTGAGGCATGAGAATCACTTGAATCCAGGAGGCAGAGGTTGAAACGAGCCGAGAGCGCGCGACCGCACTCCAGCCTGGGAGACAAGAGCGCAACTTTGTTAAAAAGAAAAAAAAAATTACCATTGGTTTTATTTTCTTTTAGCTTTGACCTTGACAGTGTTAAAATAATAGCTAGAAATATATGAGTGTGTGAAAGAGAAGAGAAGCCAATGAAGCCTTTCTCTAGATGTCCCTGAGGACTACCTGTAGCCAGCGTTAGCTCAGATAGCAGAGAGGAGTATTATTTTTGAATGAAGATGCAAGTGTTGATTAATTTATTTCTAAATTGAAAGTGTGTTTTATAACTTTAAGTACGACTTTTTGGCCCAGGGTGGTGCTTCACGCTTGTAATCCCAGCACTTTGGGAGGCTGAGGTGGGAGGATCACTTCAGGCCAGGAGTTTGAGACCAACCTAAGCAGTATACTGAGATCCCATCTCTACAAAAAAGTTAAAAAATTAGCCAGGCACAGTAGGGCTTACACCTATAGCGCTAGCTACTCAGGAGGCTGAGGCAGGAGGTTCAGGATTGCTTGAGGCCAGGAATTTGAGGTTGCAGTGAACTATGATCATGCCATTGCACTCCATCCTGGGTGAAGACAGAGACCCTGTCTCTAAAACAAAACAAAACCAAAACAAAATCCATAAAATCAAGTAAGACTTTCTATTTTTTATGATAAGCAAAAAACTTTTATTGCTTGTCAACATTTTTATACAGGGGTAAGAAAAAATGTTTTCCACTGAGTAGCTCTAAAGGGAGTGAGGGATAAAAAACAAATAAGAAAATAAAAACCAAAACAAAAACTCCATTTGCTTTAAAGATAACATCTCATGCATACTGTTTGTTCATCAACTTTAGTTACATTATAAAAGACAATCAGTATCACTTCTTACTTTCAATCAGATCATTTAGAAGGAGATATTGCTCACTGGGCATCACATGGTCTGTTTAATAGCATTTGCTAAAATGTTTGCTTACAGTCATCAAACATTTATAAATAGCAAATATAAAGATTTTATTATTTAAAAAGAAATTTTATGGCCATATTTGAAAAAAAATCTGTATTTTTTAAAATGTTTGGTTTAGTACAAGGTACATGACAATCCTAATAAAAAAAAATACTTGGCTGGGCATGGTGGCTCACGCCTGTAATCTCAGCACTTTGGAAGGCCAAGGTGGGTGGATCACCTGAGGTCAGTAGTTCAAGACCAGCCTGGTCAACATGGTGAAAATCCGTCTCTAATAAAAATACAAAAATCAGTCAGGCATGGTGGCGGATGCCTGTAATCCCAGCTACTTGAAGGCTGAGGCAAGAGAATTGCTTGAACCTGGGAGGTGGAGATTGCAGTGAGCTAAGATTATGCCGCTGCACTCCATCCTGGGCAACAGAGCAAGACTCTGTCTCAAAACAAAAAACAACAAACAAACAAACAAAAAACCTGTCTATTCAGGGTTAGTAGTAATTAAGAAGTCATAGAACAAAATAATGAGCTGTCATTATCCAACTATTAAATTAGAAAATATTGAAGTAAAAATGTCACAATACTGCTGAGCATAGGTGAGCAGAATACACTCATGATCAGCTGTTGGGAGTATAAACTGGTACAGTTCTCCTGAAAAGTAAAAGTTTAAAAATGAGGTATGTATTAGGAGGTGTAAATTATTATCTTTTAAAATTCAGTAATTGTAATTAAAATGATATATTCAAGGAAAAATAAGATATGAAAAAATTATTAATAAAGATGCTAGTCACAATTGGATTTTCACATGGCATTAACAATTGGAAAGGACCTGAGTAATTTAACACAGGGAAATCGTTCCTTGTTAAACATTATATTATAATCCAAGAATAAATTAAAACTTACACATATTAATCCTCTCTTCAGAATGAAGGCACGATTTCCATAGCTTTCCAGAGTATTGGGTACTGACTGCTTACAGCTGAGTCCTTCTCTAGAAATTGCCCTTGGACCAGTGGAGTTGCCACACCCAAGTTTATTAAGGGGCTTATCCAGTGACTGGTCAATACAGGAGTACAGAGGACTTGTCCCCCTTGCCTAGACAACTCTGAAGGGCCATTTCAGCTCTGGAGTGCCCATGGGACTTGTGGCCTCTGTTATAAGTGTGACACAGTTCAGATCCCCTTTTGCCCAGTCAGGCCTCCCTTACTTCTATTATGGATGCTATTTCAGAAAGTAAACTTCAATAAGTTTTCTGCGTACAAATCTCTATTTCACAATTTTGTTTCTGATAAATATGATCATGGCAAAATATTGCCTTTTGTCCCCTCTTAATAGTCTTCCCCTTTTTTTCTTAGGAGGTGCTTGCTAGAGGTAAACACTATCTCAAAGTGGTGAGCATCATTCCTTTTAAAGTCTTTAAATTTTTCTTGAATATATACACATGCACATACACATACACACACACAGCACATGGAATTGTTTAGAAATTTTAAAATCAAGTAAATGCATTCTATTTACATATTCAATATTCAATGTGCATTTTGCTTTATTAACTAAATCTATTTTGAGATCATGCATGTTGATGTATATAATATTTATATAATTATATATGGTTTAAAAAACTTGTGTGTAGCATTTTATGTTAGAAACATACTACATGCTTTGCATAAAAAATCATCTCCCTAGTCACAACCATTTAAATTGTTCCTATTTTTTTTTGCCATGGCTAAAAAAACTAAATATTTTTCATTAAATATTAAATATTTTATCCAAAGCTTTAAAATTGTATGATAAGCATCTTCCTAGTTCATATGTAAGTTAAATTCTCTGGAAGTTAAATTGTTGGGCAATACAATGTAAAAGTCAGAGTTTAAGCAAAAAATTAGAGGCCACTACAAATATTTTCAAAGGATGTTATTTTTGATGTGATGGAGAAACCTGACAGCTGGGCAGATGATGGTGAGGTAACCTGATTGCAGCAAGCTACTACAGCCTTGTGGCTGGAATCTCCTTGGTGTGATTGGAGCTCAGGAGCTATGGCACCCTGATAGAAGGTGGACATGTGGAGAAAATGCAACACTGCCAGAGAAGCTGCCCCAAACAGAGAGGGCAGTAAGAAACTCCCTAACTCCTTGCCTCACTTTCAGACTTAACTAGTTTCTCCCATGGGCCAAACCCAACTAGAATACGGCTAACATGGAAGGCTGAAATAGCTAGCCTGCAAGGGTCAGCTCCTTGGAGGTATTGAGCAGGGTAGAGTAAGGGAAATAAACGGATTTGAGGGCAAACATGTTCAAGATAAACACAGTCCACTCTTTTTGCTATTCATCAAATATATTTAATGACTTCATGATTTAACCTAATAGGCATCAGCATATATATATATGTGTGTGTGTGTGCGTGTGTGTGTGTATATATATACATAACTTTCCTTTTCTCTGTCAAAAGTGGAAATGAGAAAGCCTCTCATTGAGTTCATTGCAAATCCAGGAAGCCCAACTGGTAAACAATTCTCCCAATCTGATCAGGCATGGATTTTTGTGGTCTGATGACCTACGTGATGCATCGTAAAGGTAAGTAATATCTGCACTCCTCATACAAAGTAGTGAGGGAAGGGAAAATAATTGGGTAATATATTTGCGCTAAAAATGCATAGATAATACAGTCCTCATTTTTGTAGCTAGTCGTGAGACAATGGCTTATATTTATCATTTTCTTTAAGCCCACTAAACTAATACACATCACCTTTTCCTTAACTTTCACTTTGACTGGTGGTTTACCCAAATTTTTATTCCAAAAGGACTGCGTTCTCATTGATCTTTCGCTACTGGGTTTCTTTAGTATTTCATTTGCCTTTACTGTCAGATATGGGACATACGAGGTGCCCCAGTGAAACCTCTGAGTTCCAGATATAGTTTTCACTTCCCTCGTGGGATAGCTGCAACCTGATTTCTCCTTAAGTTTTGGAATCAGTATTGGAAGAGGATGACAGACATTAATAGCATCATTAGAGAGCCAGGGTGCAGAGATAGAATTTCTCATCAGATCTCCTTTTATTTGAACACTTAGGTTTCTGGGGGGGGCGGGGGAGAGAGAGAGAGAAAGCGAGCATTGAGAATGACAGGTGACTACTGCAAACTTAACCAAACAGGAGCCTTATTTGCTGCTGCTTTGCTAGATCATATTAACACAGCTTCCAATGCATGCTATGTGGCTATTGATATTTTTCCATCCACGAGATAAACTGAGGAATAGAAACAGTTTGAATTTAGTCCTAATGTATGATAGTATGCACTCAAGACTATGTTGTCTCTCTGGATCTCTATCACGATGCAGTCTGAGAGACCTGAAGCAGTAAGACATCCCTTAGAGAATCACACTGGTCCACCATATTGATGAGATGATAAAACCATGCTAATCATGTGAGACAACAGGAACTCCCAAGGATAGCTGGTAGACCCTACAAAGATACTGCACCCTGCCACATCAGTAAAACTTTCAGTGGTCCGGTAGTCTGAGGTATGCTGGGACATCTCTTCCATAATAAATGAAAAATATTGCATCTTGCATTTCCAACCACAACAAAGATGCACTATTCTTTATTTTATTTTATTTTGTTTTTTTAGACGGAGTTTCGCTCTTTTTGCCCATGCTAAAGTGCAATGGCGCGATCTTGGCTTACTGCAACCTCCACCTGCCAGGTGCAAGTGATTCTCCTGCGTCAGCATTCCTAGTAGTTGGGATTACAGGCGTGCACCACCACTCCTGGCTAATTTTGTGTGTTTAGTAGAGATGGGGTTGATCTTGACTAAATTTTGTGTGTTTAGTAGAGTCGCAATGTTGGCTTGGCTGGTCTCGAAAAAGTGCTGAGATTACGGGCATGAGCCACTGCACCTGGCCAGATGCACCATTCACAGTAGGCCACTTTGGGTTTTAGAGATGTACACAGACAGAGTCTGCTTCCCCACCACTCCCAACACACACACAATTAGGTGTGGCCTAGCTGACACTGAATTTTTCTTGAATGCCAAGAGGGTCCACAAACATTTATTTCTTTTCCCATTAAATGTGTAGCTCATTTGTATAAGCTCTTTCAGTATGAAGATGAAAGCTGTAAGTATCCACTGGCCTAAGGACTATGGCTAGTTAGGAAATTAGGCACTGATCTGTCAGTACCCTGTCATGTAAAGACAGTTGCCAGTGGCTTTGCTGTCCCTTGCCCTCTCCTTCCACACTGATGTTTCTGGAGAATAAGAAAAGACACTATAAGATATGCTACATATATACCTCTGGTATGGGGACGTTTTCTATAATATTCTGAATTTAATGTTGTATTACTTAATCTAATGTTAAAGAGTTTTTGTGCATGTGTGTGTGCACATGTGTGGGTTCATACATGTGGCTATTTCCTGTCAATTCATAGCCCACCAGAAATGATGTATTTGGGGATTCTTCACTGTTTTTAATATTTTCTGTTCATGTTTTTGTGGATAGTGTTTCTATTCACTATGGATGGCTTTCCTTCTGTATTGTGGGGAAAGGATAAGATATTCTGTCATCGGGAGGGATGGTAGACTATTAGCTCTTCATCTGGGTATAAGGGCTCTCTGTTCCTCCTGGATGTTGCCAGTGAGTTGAAGTGTAGACCTACCTTGGAGAAACTACCCACATTCATTTTTCCCACCTTGAGGCAAATATCTCTTCATGTCCTAAAGATGGCACAAATAGGCCAGGGTGGGGTTAGTGGGACAGTAAAATGACTGGTCATTACAATGGAGTTTACCAATCCACACTTCAGAGACTGAACCATCCCATTGAATTGCTTCCACTTCTCCTTTGATATTCTCCTGTACATATTTTGGGCTGCAGTTTGTCTGTCAATGTTATTTCATCTTTTGTTGTATCTTTTTATGAATTCTCTATCTTTATGGATCACTGATTATAAGCTTACTTATATTCCAGGGAAACTGTGAATTTAATCTTTTCTTCTTATTTTATAGGCTAGGAATTAAAGGTCACCTTTCTTATGTAATCTTTAATTCTTTTTAAATATAATAGTTTTATTGTGATACAATTCACATACATACAATTCATTCATTTAAAAGGTAAAAATTGGGGGGCGGAGCAAGATGGCCGAATAGGAACAGCTCCAGTCTCCAACTCCCAGCGCAAGCGACACAGAAGACCGGTGATTTCTGCATTTTCAACTGAGGTACTGGGGTCGTCTCACTAGGGAGTGCCGGACAATCGGTGCTGGTCAGCTGCTGCAGCCTGACCAGCGAGAGCTGAAGCAGGGCGAGGCATCGCCTCACCTGGAAGCGCAAGGGGGAAGGGGATCCGTTTTCCTAGCCAGGGGAACTGAGACACACAACACCTGGAAAATCGGGTAACT
>NW_016803107.1:184595-198165 GCF_001698545.2 Rhinopithecus bieti
ACCTAAAATTAAAAAAAAAAAAAAAAAAAAAAAAAAAGGTTAAAATTAATGGTATTTAGTATATTCATGAAATTATGTGGCTGTACTTAATATGTTACTTGTTGTTCCAAGGAACTATAGAAAATTTTCATGAACTCCAAGAGAAGCACCCTATCCAGAAGCAGTTGTACCTCATTGCTCTCCATCCCTCTCAGCCCTGAGCACTCACGAATCTACTTTCTGTCTCTATAGATTTGCCTATTCCGAAGATTTTATATAGATTGAATTATACAATATTGAGCATTTGTGACGGGCTTTTTTCATTTAGTGCACTGTTTTCAAGGTTTATACATTGTGTGGTAAGTATCAGTACTTCCGTCCTTTTCATAGCTGAATGAATATTCCATTGCATGGCTCCATCACATTTTGTATACTCACTTTTTAGTTGGTGGAAATTTGGGTGGCAGCGCCATTTGTTGAAAACACCATTCTTTCTTCATTGAGCTGTCTTGACACCCTGGTTAAAAATTAGTTGACAGGACATGTGAGTGTACATTTCCTGACTCTCAATTCCAGTTCATTGATGGATATGTCTGTCCTACGCCAGTACTATGTACTGTCTGAATAATGGCAGCTGTGTAATAAATTTTGATATTAGTAAGCATGAAGCACCCAACTTTGCTCTTCTTTTTCAAGATTATTTTGGCTCTTCTGGAACCCTTAAAATTCTGTATGTATTTTAGGACCAGCTTGACAATTTATGCAAGGAAGCAAGATTGAATTTTGATGGTGATTACATTTGTAAACCAACTTGGGAATTACAGCCATCTTAGCAAGATTAAGTCTTCAAATCCATGAATATGACATGTTGTTCCATTTACATTTACAACATGTTGTTCCATCTTTAATTTATTTCAGCAATATTTTGGTTTCAGTGTGCAAGTCTTATGCCTCTTTAATTAAATATATTTCTAACTAATCTATTCTTTTTGATGCTATTGTAAATGGAATTTTTCTCTTAATTTCAGTTTTAGATTGTTCATTTTAGTGTATGGAAATACAATTTTTTAAATTGATCTTATATTCTGCAACTTTTCTGAACCCATTTATTAGTTTTAATATTTAGTAGATTAAAAAATTTAGTAGAAAATTCTAAGAATTTTAAAATTCTTAGATCGTGATGATGATCATCATTAATCAAAAGATGATGTCAAAGCAAATAGAAATAGTTTTACCTTCTCCTTTCCCTGGATGTTATTTCCTTGCCTTGTCTAGCTGCTGTGGCTCGAACTTCCAGGGCAATGTTGAATAAAATAGATGAGAGTGGACATCCTTGTCTTTTTCATTATATTAGAGGGGACTATTCAGACTTTCCCCATTAAGGATCATGTTACCTGTGGGTTTTTCATAAATATCTATTATCAGTTTACAAAGTTCCTTTTGTTCTACATTGTTGAGTGTTGTTATCAAAAATGATAGTTGAATCTTGTCAGATGCTTCTTCTACATCTTTGAGATGATCATGTAGTTTTTGTTCTTTATCCTATTCATTGTTTTATAGGTTTTTTCTAATGTTAAATCAACCTTGCATTCTTGGAATAAATTTCACTTAGTCATGGTATATAATCCTTTTTATATGTTGCTGGATTTAGTTTGCTATATTTAATTGATGATGTTTGCATCTATATTCACAATAAATCTTAACAATTTTCTTTTTCTATGATGTCTTTGCATAGTTTTGACATCATGATAAAATGACTTCATAAAATGAGTTGGGATGTATTTACTCTTCTATTTTTGAAATAGCTTATGAAGAATTGATATTAATTTTCTTTAAGTGTTTAGTGAAATTTGCCAGTGAATCATGTAGGTCTATGTTTTTCTTCTTGAGAAGTTTTAAAATTACTAATTCACTTGTATCAAATAATTAACTTTGTTTTTTCTATTTTCTATTTCATTAATTTCTAATCTAAACTTTCTTTTATTCCTTCTGCTTGATTGAACCAGAATATTCCCAGCATAGTGACTAGTGTCAAAACACACAAGCCCAGGTCAGTGGTTGAGAGCATAGAGAGGAAATAGTACATTCGTTTGTGGAGACTGGACTCAGTGATGATGACGAATAGAATGATGCCATTCTCAGAGAGAGCAGTTATGTAGAGATAGCAGAAGTGGATGGAGATCCAGGCATGAGCAACTTCTAGTCCTGGAACTCCAGTCAGGAAAAAGTTCAGAGAAGAGGAAGTGATGTTAAGAAAAGACGAAATGGTCTGGGCGCGGTGGCTCAAGCCTGTAATCCCAGCACTTTGGGAGGCGGATCACAAGGTCAGGAGATCGAGACTATCCTGGCTAACACGGTGAAACCCGTCTCTACTAAAAAAAAAAAAAAAAAAAAAAAAAAAAAAAAAAAAAAAAAAAAAAAAAAAAACAACAACAACAACAACAACAAAAAACTAGCCGGGCAAGGTGGCTGGCGAGCGCCTGTAGTCCCAGCTACTCGGGAGGCTGAGGCATGAGAATCGCGTAAATCCGGGAGNAGTCAGGAAAAGTTCAGAGAAGAGGAAGTGATGTTAAGAAAAGACGAAATGGTCTGGGCGCGGTGGCTCAAGCCTGTAATCCCAGCACTTTGGGAGGCGGATCACAAGGTCAGGAGATCGAGACTATCCTGGCAAACACGGGAAACCCCTCTCTACAAAAAAAAAAAAAAAAAAAAAAACAACAACAACAACAACAACAAAAAACTAGCCGGGCAAGGTGGCTGGCGAGCGCCTGTAGTCCCAGCTACTCGGGAGGCTGAGGCATGAGAATCGCGTAAATCCGGGAGGCAGAGCTTGCAGTGAGCTGAGATCCGGCCACTGCACTCCAGCCCGGGCGACAGAGCGAGACTCCGTCTCACAAAAAAAAAGAAAAGACAACATGATTACTATGGAAGAATAATTCTGTTGCAATAAATGTCCTAGAATGAGAAATGATAAAACCATTCATCAGTTTTGTTATGATTTCTACTAACTGTAGTCAGATAAATCAAATTGGAGATTATTTTTAGGATTTTAACGTCTCCTTTCTACTTCCCAGTTTTAATATTTTTTTCCCTGCTGAGTTGAACTTCCTCTTCATGATTCTTGTTTCCTGATTCACAACAGAGAATAGCACCTCTTGTTTTTTTAAAAGCCAGGGGTGGCCAGGTGCTGTGGCTCACGCCTGTAATCCCAGCACTTTGGGAGGCCAAGGCGGGTGGATCACCTGAGGTTGGGAGTTTGAGACCAGCCTGACCAACATGGAGAAACTCCGTCTCTACTAAAAATACAAAATTAGCCAGGCGTGGTGGCGCATGCCTATAATCCCAGCTACTTGGAGGTTGAGGCAGGAGAATGGCGTGAACCCGGGAGGCGGAGCTTGCAGTGAGCCGAGATAGCACCATTGCCTTCCAGCCTGGGCAACAAGAGTACAACTGTCTCAAAAAACAAACAAACAAACAAACACACACACAAAAAACCCAGGGGTACTTTTGGTCCCCTTTCACTTTGACCCTAGTCAGTTTCTTTCTCCCTTCCTTTGTACGGTCCACACAAAGAGATCAAAAGTAATTTGATAATACCATAAATTAATTGGGTAATTCGAAGTGGTATTCATTTTAAAAGTAAGATTTATTATTTAATAAAATATACATATATGTGAATATTTGTTTAAAAACTCTGCTGCAGGGTGCAATCATGACTCACTGCTTGCTCAAACTCCTCTTGTCTCAGCTTCCTGAGTGGCTAGGACTACAGGCTCGAGCCACCACGCCCCATTAGTTTTCGTTTGTTTGCTTTTCGTGGAGACTCAAACTCCTGTCCTCAAGTGATGCTCCTGCCTCAGCCTCTCAAGCATTAGGACTACAGGTGTAAGCCACTAAGCCTGGCTGGGTTTTTTTAAAACAAGAATTCCACTGATGCCCCACAAGAAACAAATTCAGCTCCTGCTTTGGTATCTGTCCGAGGAGCACTCATGTTTACCACCTTTCCTTCTTACTTCTCTCGTGCTGCCTCCCTTCCTGTGTCTGCTTTTGCAATTTGCTTTCTTTGCAAGGAAAGAAAATCAAGACAAATGAAGACAAGAAAGCCGGGCAGTTCGGTGCAGGTGTGGGCATTAGAGGCTAGCCTGAGGAGGCAGGTGGACATGAAGCACCTTATTTTGCTTCTCATTCATAATGTGGTTTTGCAGATTCTTACTGGTTAAGACTGCCACCGTGAGAAAATACGTCATCAACCAGAAAAGTGCAGTTCTATCAGCTTAAGGGGTGTTTTCATCTGATGTTTAAATTTGTCCATCTACAGGACCTTGTGATAAAGAAAAAACCTTCCAGATTTTATGAGCAGTTCTGGTCTCAACAGTCAGAATTCTGCCACTAGTATTGTTTTGAAACAGTAATACATGTAAAAAGGAACTTGGCTGTTGCCTCATCTAATCATGGAATTGTCAGGCTTCAGTCAATAATTACAGAAATAAATAGTCTTTTGTGTTGGGAGTAAGTTATAGTCAGTATTCATCTCTTCTTTTTGTTGTCACTTTTTTCTCTAATTATGTCATTTGAAGTTTTGAAAGTATTCCTTCTATAAAATTAAATTAACCTGCCTTAAGAAAAAACCTCTATTATCATGGAACTTTTTCATACATTATATGTATGTAATCTTTTAAGAAAATAATTTTATATAAAGAAATAATTCTATACAAGTCAAAATAACCCATTTGCTATTTCTTGGTCAATGGATTTTGCCCCTACCTTGCTAGAGTTGTTTCTAGTCTAGGTTTACACTTCTGATCTTGATTCTTGATTTTCATATCTGTTGTCACTATAGCTGAGTTGATATATAACTGTTGAAGAAAATTATCTGTAACACCACCTTTAGCAATTAGTCTTTTAAAAGCCAGCTGTATTAAGCTTCAGGGATAGGAGTGAACTAGATATGCAGAGGCCTGATACCAGACACTTCTCTTTCTAGCCTAATATTGTTGCAATTATTGCCACCCTTGGTTTACATACAAGACTCAGGACAGTATGCTTTCAAAGTCTATCTTCATCAATGTAAATAACACGTGAGCTTTTAACTCCACCAGGAAGTAGCATCTGAAATGAGTCTTATTGCTATGCAGGTGTGGTCCTAGGTGAGTTTTCTTCTCTTTCCTTTCTTCTTTTCCATGTTGACTTTACTCTTGTCATCTGGGACCCTTAGTGCTGGAAAATCTTGCTAAGACCCTCACTAAGCCAGTCTGGTAGTGCTTTGAATATTAATGTTTTGTTCTTCTTGACCGCAAGAAGATTGGGCAATTTTCTCATAGACCTAGGCATTGGCTAGAATCCCACTGGTCATTCATGGACATTCAGAACTATGATGACTCCAACCATTGATATGGAGAATATACTCACGCAACTGTGTTATAGCCACACAATTTTACCTCCTTCAATAGTGAAATATTCTATCTCCAAATCTTACTTTATGTTACCTCTTGGGACTGCAGGTTGTACTGTTGACTACCTTTTTTTTTTTTTTATCTCTAGCTACTACTGCTGTCCAGTCTCAGCTGTTACTCCTGCTCTTATAGGCTGCTGAGAACCTGGCATATTTTTCATCAAAGCCTGCTCAGTTTTGAATCAGCCACAAAATAGCCATATGTCTTTGGTCTTGACATTTAATATTAATAGTAAGAAAGGTTGAATTTGATAATCTCCATTTTTTTATTCAATGTAATTGCAGTTAAAAATGTCACAACGATAAGCTTATGGGCGTTACTTAATATCCTAAATATATGAAATATGGAAAAAGTCTCATATAGAAAATTTCAGGTATGGATTGTAATGGGTATGGAATTATAATTACTGATTATGAAGTGATTCTTGTTCCATTAACTGCATAATTGACGGAAGAGTATATTAACTAAAATAAAATCATTTTATCATTCAGTTTCCTGACATCATTTCAAAATTAATATAAAAAATAAAAATAAGATCCTTATTCATCAAATAATTTTAGAAGAACGTTTTAACAGTTATACATATTAGAAGAATAACATTATAATAAAAAATAATGCACTTATGGCTAGAATCATCAATAGAAATTTAAATAAAATAAATGACCAAGAAAGTTAATATTAAAAACCAGTGGTCATAGGCAGGAAAGTCACAGCAGGAGAACATACAAAGATATAATATTTTGGGGCTGGGGGCGGTGGCTCATGTCTGTAATCCCAGCACTTTCGGAGGCCGAGGCAGGCGGATCACGAGGTCAGGAGTTCGAGACCAGTCAGGCCAACATAGTGAAACCTCGTCTCTACTAAAAATACAAAAAATTAGCTGGGCATGATGGCGGGTGCCTGTAATCCCGGCTGCTCAGGAGGCTGAGGCAGGAGAATCGCTTGATCCCTGGAAGCAGAGGTTTCAGTGAGCCGAGATTGCGCCATTGCACTCTAGCTTGGGCAACAAGAGTGAGACTCTGTGCCTTGTCCACAGTAGATGTACAGTACTCATTTGCTGAATTACTGAATATATCTGTCTGATTTTCAGTACTGTGCTTGGATTAAAGTGACTGTTTTGTCACGTAGCATTGGAAACTCACCACTGCTCCATTTCTGGCTCATGCTGTGCATTACAGCAGGGTTTCTTACAAGTGCTGTCTCACAGGCTCCCTCTTGCTGGTTCTAGGTTTGTCCTCTGTATGGCACACAGATCAAATGTAATTATTTTCCAGTAAAGCAACATTCAGCCATTTGAACATAGCCATATGTTTGTTCTTAGTCTTCTAAAAAAAAAGAAATTATATTTTGGCTTTGGACATCTCCTCTAAGTCAACCTGGAACACTGAATTTAAATATCTTAATTCATACTGTTTTAGAGTCATGTAGAGTCCTAGAATTTTATAACTGGAAAGTACCTTAGAGACATTTTAGTCCCTTCCACAGAATGACATTAATTTTATTACATGGTATTCCAGTGGCCTAAAAGCATTGATTTTATTAGTCTTGTTCTTGCCAAAGTGTATTGAAAGGACAATATTAGCTTTTGTTGCAATTGCTTTTGGCATTTTCATCATGAAGTTTTTCCTTATGCCTGTCTTGAATGGTATTGCCTAGGTTTTCTTCTAGGGATTTTATTGTTTTGGGTTTTATATCTAAGTCTTTAATCCATCTCGAGTTAATTTTTGTATAAGGTGTAAGGAAAGGGTCTAGTTTCAGTTTTCTGCATGTAGCTAGCCAGTTTTCCCAGCACCATTTATTGAAAAGGGGATCCTTTTCCAATTGCTTGTTTTTGTCAGGTTTGTGAAAGAGCAAATAGTTGTAGATGTGTGATGTTATTTCTGAGATCTCAAGGATCTAGAACCAGCAATACCATTTGACCCAGCAATCCCATTACTGGGTATTTACCTAAAGGAATATAAATGATTCTACTATAGAGACACATGTGCATGTATGTTTATTGCAGCACTGTTTACAATAGCAAAGTCACAGAACCACACTAAATGCCCATCAATGGTATACTGGATAAAGAAAATATGGTACACGTATACCATGCATACTATGCAGTCATAAAAAGGAATGAGATCATGTCCTTGAAGGACATGGATGAAGCTGGAAGCCATCATCCTCAGCAAATTAATACAGAATACAGAAAACAGGCAACAGAAAACTAATACTAATACAGAACACCAAACACCACATGTTCTCACTCATAAGTGGGAGGTGAACAATGAGAACATGGACACGGGGAGGAGAACAACACACACGAGGGCCTCTTGGGGGCAGTGGGGGAGGGGAGGGAACTTAGAGGATGGGTCAGTAGGTGTAGCAAACCACCTATGTGACAAACCTGCAGTTCTGCACATGTATCCTGGAAGTTAAAGTAAAATAAAAATTAAAACAACAACAAACCAAAAACAACAAGAAAAAGAAAGTATAATAATGATGCACAAAGAAAAAAGGGACACTTGGAAGTTACAAAATGTATAATTAGCCAGAAACAGAGAAGACTAAGAACAAATATATGGCTATGTTCAAATGGCTGAAAGTTGCTTTACTGGAAAATACATTTGATCTGTGTGCCATACAGAAGACAAACCTAGAACCAGCAAGAGGGAGCCTGTGAGATAGCACTTGTAAGAAACCCTGCTGTAATGCACAGCATGAGCCAGAAATGGAGCAGTGGTGAGTTTCCAGTGCTACGTGACAAAACAGTCACTTTAATCCAAGCACAGTACTGAAAATCAGACAGATATATTCAGTAATTCAGCAAATGGGTACTGTACATCTGCTGTGGGCAAGGCATAGGAAATTAAGTGTTAATAACAACAAAGTCCCTGACCTCATCATGAGTAGTTGACTAGAGGACAAAGGCAAGTATAGTGGAACTATAGCATGGATAGTAAATTTGGAATGCTACCACAGCACATAAAGAGGGCAACAAGCTCATTTTGGGGAATAAGGAATGGTTTCCAGCAAATAATGGTGTCTAGACTGAGACCTAAATTCCAAGTATAGTTGGAAATACATGGGCACGAGGGGCTAATTTTAATGCCAAATAATATTCCCTGGTAGAGATGTATCAGGAATCTAAATTTTTAGCAAGATCCTCAAGCAATAGTTATGTGTTTGGCCTTGTACTATAGTTGTTATGTATTCAGACCATGGATTAACCTTTGGAAAACACTTCATAGACAAGTGATGCCATTATCAAAATTTGAATGTCAATTTAAATTTTCATAGTCAATCTTATGTTACCATTGACTTGCATTATTATTTCAAGTATTTTCTCACATTATTAATTCTCACTTTTAGTGGTTTCTATCCTTTTAGTGTTCTTCCTATTTCTGTGTGAAGTAGTTTTTGATTTTATACCATGGTCGCAGTAAAGTAGAATTACTGGTTAAGGTTCTTGTAATAGGAATCATCTAATATTTGTGTTCTTTATTGAGGTTTCTTGAAAAAAGGTAAATCTATATAGTAAATATTTTTTAAATTATATCTTTGCAAATTATATTCCTCACTAGGCATTAAGTACTCTTAAGGCAAGAAGCTAGTCTTGTTCATTTATATTCTCAATATCCATCTCACTACTTGATTTACAGTAGATGCTAAATACATGTTGTTGTTAAAAGATGAATAAGAATATAAATTGGGGCCAGGCTTGGTGGCTCACACCTGTAATCCCAGTACTTCGGGAGGCCGGTAGGGGATCACGAGGTCAGGAGTTTGAGACCAACCTGGCCAACATGGCGAAACCACATCTCTGCTAAAAATAGAAAAATTAGCTGGGCGTGGTGGTGCACACTTGTAATCCCAGTTACTCAGGAGGCAGAGGCAGGAGAATTGCTTGAACCCAGGAGGTGGAAGTTGCAGTGAGCTGAGACTGTGCCATTGCACTCCAGCCTGGGTGACAAGAGTAAGACTCTGTCACAAAACAAAAACAAAAACAAAACAAAACAAAAAAACTATATATTGGAATAATCATGTTCTTGGTCTCAGTTCTTAAGGCCACAGAACTTTGAGCTGGATGTTTGGTGTTGTAAAATGTGCCACATTTTATCCTTATTTGTAAAAATAGGAATGTTTGAAGTAGGGCAGGGTGAGTCAGACTGCCAAATCCCAGGTCACTGATTCTGGCAATAAGCTAGAGTAATTGTGGTAGGGTTCTTAGTGACTGTGGTTGATGCAAGTGGACCCTGAGGAAGTAATGCTTAGATATAGCATTCCACAGCATTTCTATGTCTAAACGAAGTAGCAGTCAGAATGAGCTTACCAAATAGATATGATAGAGGTGTAGAGAATTAGCCAGTGGGGTTTGAAACCATAGAGGGCTAATACCTTGGAAAGTGTTGAACAGAAAATATGAAGGGACAGTGAGATCCATAGGAATTCTGGATAATGAGCAAGTTTCTTTAGTTGGTTTTATGCAGTATTTAAAAAACAGGAAAAGTGTCCTTAAGGAACTGTGTTACTATATGAAATACAAAGGATAGAATTTGTTTTAAATTTTATTTTTCCATATTTATGTATATAAATATAAAAAGAAATGATGAAAATCGAAACTGTACAATGGTTACCTCTGTGGAGAAGTCAGAAAGAGACTGGGTTTGGGGGAATATAGCAAGGAAAATTTTGGCCTTTTCTAAAATATATTTTATTAATGAGAACTTTTTTTGTATATTAATATTTCATTAAAAACCTTTTAAAGAGGTCTTTATGTTTTATGGAAAANACACACACGAGGGCCTCTTGGGGGCAGTGGGGGAGGGGAGGGAACTTAGAGGATGGGTCAGTAGGTGTAGCAAACCACCTATGTGACAAACCTGCAGTTCTGCACATGTATCCTGGAAGTTAAAGTAAAATAAAATTAAAACAACAACAAACCAAAACAACAAGAAAAGAAAGTATAATAATGATGCACAAAGAAAAAAGGGACACTTGGAAGTTACAAAATGTATAATTAGCCAGAAACAGAGAAGACTAAGAACAAATATATGGCTATGTTCAAATGGCTGAAAGTTGCTTTACTGGAAAATACATTTGATCTGTGTGCCATACAGAAGACAAACCTAGAACCAGCAAGAGGGAGCCTGTGAGATAGCACTTGTAAGAAACCCTGCTGTAATGCACAGCATGAGCCAGAAATGGAGCAGTGGTGAGTTTCCAGTGCTACGTGACAAAACAGTCACTTTAATCCAAGCACAGTACTGAAAATCAGACAGATATATTCAGTAATTCAGCAAATGGGTACTGTACATCTGCTGTGGGCAAGGCATAGGAAATTAAGTGTTAATAACAACAAAGTCCCTGACCTCATCATGAGTAGTTGACTAGAGGACAAAGGCAAGTATAGTGGAACTATAGCATGGATAGTAAATTTGGAATGCTACCACAGCACATAAAGAGGGCAACAAGCTCATTTTGGGGAATAAGGAATGGTTTCCAGCAAATAATGGTGTCTAGACTGAGACCTAAATTCCAAGTATAGTTGGAAATACATGGGCACGAGGGGCTAATTTTAATGCCAAATAATATTCCCTGGTAGAGATGTATCAGGAATCTAAATTTTAGCAAGATCCTCAAGCAATAGTTATGTGTTTGGCCTTGTACTATAGTTGTTATGTATTCAGACCATGGATTAACCTTTGGAAAACACTTCATAGACAAGTGATGCCATTATCAAAATTTGAATGTCAATTTAAATTTTCATAGTCAATCTTATGTTACCATTGACTTGCATTATTATTTCAAGTATTTTCTCACATTATTAATTCTCACTTTTAGTGGTTTCTATCCTTTTAGTGTTCTTCCTATTTCTGTGTGAAGTAGTTTTGATTTTATACCATGGTCGCAGTAAAGTAGAATTACTGGTTAAGGTTCTTGTAATAGGAATCATCTAATATTTGTGTTCTTTATTGAGGTTTCTTGAAAAAAGGTAAATCTATATAGTAAATATTTTTTAAATTATATCTTTGCAAATTATATTCCTCACTAGGCATTAAGTACTCTTAAGGCAAGAAGCTAGTCTTGTTCATTTATATTCTCAATATCCATCTCACTACTTGATTTACAGTAGATGCTAAATACATGTTGTTGTTAAAAGATGAATAAGAATATAAATTGGGGCCAGGCTTGGTGGCTCACACCTGTAATCCCAGTACTTCGGGAGGCCGGTAGGGGATCACGAGGTCAGGAGTTTGAGACCAACCTGGCCAACATGGCGAAACCACATCTCTGCTAAAATAGAAAATTAGCTGGGCGTGGTGGTGCACACTTGTAATCCCAGTTACTCAGGAGGCAGAGGCAGGAGAATTGCTTGAACCCAGGAGGTGGAAGTTGCAGTGAGCTGAGACTGTGCCATTGCACTCCAGCCTGGGTGACAAGAGTAAGACTCTGTCACAAAACAAAACAAAACAAAACAAAACAAAAAAACTATATATTGGAATAATCATGTTCTTGGTCTCAGTTCTTAAGGCCACAGAACTTTGAGCTGGATGTTTGGTGTTGTAAAATGTGCCACATTTTATCCTTATTTGTAAAATAGGAATGTTTGAAGTAGGGCAGGGTGAGTCAGACTGCCAAATCCCAGGTCACTGATTCTGGCAATAAGCTAGAGTAATTGTGGTAGGGTTCTTAGTGACTGTGGTTGATGCAAGTGGACCCTGAGGAAGTAATGCTTAGATATAGCATTCCACAGCATTTCTATGTCTAAACGAAGTAGCAGTCAGAATGAGCTTACCAAATAGATATGATAGAGGTGTAGAGAATTAGCCAGTGGGGTTTGAAACCATAGAGGGCTAATACCTTGGAAAGTGTTGAACAGAAAATATGAAGGGACAGTGAGATCCATAGGAATTCTGGATAATGAGCAAGTTTCTTTAGTTGGTTTTATGCAGTATTTAAAAAACAGGAAAAGTGTCCTTAAGGAACTGTGTTACTATATGAAATACAAAGGATAGAATTTGTTTTAAATTTTATTTTCCATATTTATGTATATAAATATAAAAGAAATGATGAAAATCGAAACTGTACAATGGTTACCTCTGTGGAGAAGTCAGAAAGAGACTGGGTTTGGGGAATATAGCAAGGAAAATTTTGGCCTTTTCTAAAATATATTTTATTAATGAGAACTTTTTTTGTATATTAATATTTCATTAAAAACCTTTTAAAGAGGTCTTTATGTTTTATGGAAAACAGAAGGAGGGAAAAGGTAAGATTGGAGACCTAGAGAACTCTAAGGAAACTATGATTTAGGTAAAGGATTTTGATGCCTAAACTGAGTCCAAAAGTGAAGATAAGATATTTTGGTGTTAAAATAGGCAACATAAGAAAACCTCCGGCATACAGCAAAAACAGTACTGAGAGAGAGTTTTATAGCATTCAATGCCTGCATCAAAAGAATAGAAAGATCACAAGTTAACCTAACATCATACATCAAGAAACTAGAAAAACAAGAACAAATGGAACCAAAGCTAGCAGGAGAAAATAAATTACAAAGATCTGAGCAGAACTAAACAGAACTGATACCAAAAGAACAATACAAAGAATCAAGAAAATGAAAAGTTGGTTCTTTGAAAAAATAAAAAAAAGTCATAGACAACGAGCTAGATTAACCAACGAAAGAAGAGAAGAAATTGATACCTTAGAAATACAAAAGATCATCACAAACTACTATGAGCAACTCTACACTCACAAATTAGAAAACGTAAAGGAAATGAATACATTCCTGGAAATATAACCTCCAAAGATTGAACCAGAAAGAAACAGAAAACCTGAACAGACTAATATTGATTAGTAATATTGAATCAGTAATAAAAATCTCCCGAATAAGAAAAATACAGAACCAGATGGATTAACAGCCAAATTCTACCAGACATAGAAGGAAGAGTTGGTACCAATCCAATTAAAACTGTTCCAAAACATCAATGAGGGGGAAATTATCCCTAACTCATTTTATGCAGACTCTATCACCAATACCAAAGCCAGGCATGGACACACATGAAAATAAAACTACAGATAAATATCCCTGATGAATATAGATACAAAAATTCTTAATAAAATACTAGCAAACTGAATCAAACAGCACATCAAAAAAA
>NW_016803107.1:198358-215886 GCF_001698545.2 Rhinopithecus bieti
AAAAAAAAAAAAAAAAAAAAAAAAAAAAAAAAAAAAAAAAAAAAAAAAAAAAAAAAAAAAAAAAAAAAAAAAAACCCAACAATGAAGTGGGTTTTATTCCACAGATTCAAGGATGTCACAACATAGGCAAATCAATGAGTATGATTCACCACATAAGCAGATTTTTAAAAAAAACTCATATGATCATGGCAATAGTTGCAGAATAAGCAATTGATAAAATTCAGCATGAGTTCATGATTAAAAACCCTCAAGAAACTAGGAATAGAAGGAAATATCTGAAAATGATAAAAGCCTCGTATGACAAACTGGCAGCCAACATCATATTGAATGGGAAAAAGTTGAAAACATTTTCTCTAAGAACTGAAACAAGACAAGGATGCCTACTTTCACCACTTTTATTCAGAATAGTACTGGAAGTCCTAGTCAGAGCAATCAGGCAAGAGCAAAAAGGAAACGTATCAAAATTGGAAAAGAGGAAATCAAATTATCTCTATTTGCTGATGATATGATCGTATACCTAGAAAATTCTGAAGACTCCACCAAAAGACTCCTAGATTTGATAAATACATTCAGTAAAGTTTCAGGATACAAAATCAACATACAAAAATCAGTAGCATTTCTAAATGACAATAGCTATCTATCTAGCTGAGAACCAAATAAGAACTCAACTTCATTTATAATAGCTATAAAGAATACTTAGGAATTCATTTACTCAAGGAGGTGAAGGATCTCTACAAGGAAAACTACAAAATGCTGAGAAAAAAATGTGGATGATACAAACAAATGGAAAAATATCCCATGATCATGGATCAGAAAATCGGTATTGTTAAAATGACCATACTGCCAAAGCAATCTGCAGATTCAATGTAATACCTAACAAATTACCAAAGTCATTTTTCCACGGAATTAAAAAAAATATAAAATTCTTATAAAAAAGGAGCCTGAATAGCCAAAAGAAACCTAAGCAAAAAGAACAAAGCTGTAGGCATCACATTACTTGACTTGAAATTGCACTACAAGGCTATAGTAAGCAAAAGAGCACAGTAGTGGTATAAAAATAGACACATTGACCAATGAAACAGAGTAGAGAACCCAGAAATAAAGCCACATATCTATAGCTGGCTGATCTGTGACAGTGTTGACAAAAACATACACTGGGGAAAGGACAGAAACCCTATTAAATAAATGGTGCTGGGAAAATTGGATTGCCATATGCAGAATGAACCTGGACCCCCATCTCTCACCATATACAAAATTTAACTCAAGATGGAATGAAGACTCAAATGTAAGACCTGAAGTTTTAAAAATACTAGAGGAAAAGCTAGAAAAAACTTTTATAGACATTTGCCTTGGCAAGGAGTTCATGACTAAGACCTCAAAAGCAAATGCAACAGAAACAAAAATAGATAAAGTGGACTTGATTAAACTATGAAGCTTCTGCCCAGCAAAATAAATTAATCAACAGAGTGAACAGATAACTTGCAGAAGGGGATAAAATATTTACCAGTTGTGCATCTAACAAATGACTAATATTCAGAATCTACAAGGAATTCAAACATCTCAACGACAACAAATAACAAATAACTATTAAAAAGTGGGCAAAGGACATTAACACACAGTTTTCTACAGAAGACATACAAATGGCCAACAAGCTTATGAAAATTGCTCAACACCACTAATCATCAGAGAAGTGCAGATTAAAACCACAATGAGATACCTATCAGAAGGGTTATTATTAAAATGTCAAAAAATAACAGATGTTTGTGAGGATGTGGAGAAAAGAGAACATTTACACACTGTTGGTGGGAATGTAATTACCAGTACTCCATGGAAAACTATATGGAGATTTCTCAAGGAACTAAAAGTTGAACTACTATTTGAGATGCCAATTCCACTATTGAGTAGTTTCCCAAAGGAAAATAAATTATTATATATTTTTAAAACCTGTATTCATGTGTTTATTACAGTACTCTTCACAATAGCAAAAATATGGAATCAATCTAAGTGTCCACTACTGGATGACTGGATAAAGAAAATGTGGTCAGTATATATCATGGAATCATACTCAATCCCAAGAATGAAGTGATGTCTTTTGCAGTAACGTGAATGGAACTAGAGGACATTATCTTAAATGAAATAACTCAGAAACAGAAAGTAAAATACTGCATATTCTCATTTATAAGTAGGGGCTAAATAATATGCATATATGGCCATTTAGAGTGGAATAATAGACATTGGTAACTGGGAAGGGTAGGAGGGTGGAAGTGGGATATGGGAGGAGAAATGATTTAATGGGTATAATGCACTCTATTCGGATGATGCCTATACTAAAAGCCCAGACTTCACCACTATGCAATATATCCATGTAACAAATCTCTGCCCCCTAAATCTATTATTTTTTAAAGAATAGACAAGAAATACAGATTTATTGGATGTGGGACCAAACAGGGACAACTTTCTAAGACCTAAAGTTCCAAAATAGCCATTCAACTATACAGTTTGGAAAGTTAGAACTAGGATCAATTACTAGATAATATAGGCAGAAAAATTTTACTCAGTTGAAAGAGAAATTTCTTGTGTTACACATGTCAAATATTGAATCAAAGGAGTTATCACTGGAATTGTTTAGATAGATTATTTGATAGATTTTTATGTATAGTTCAATTCAACAACTATCAATAAGTATCTACTATGTGAAAGGTATTCTGCTGAGTATTACAAAGTCTTCAAATAAAATCAAAACTTTTTATTTAGGAAATGTACAGTCTTGTGAAAGCTATAATAATATACACATAGGTGTGCACACATATAAAAGTAAAACTGATATGAGTAAAGCAATATGAAAGAAAATTATGAGGAGAGAATAAATATCACTGGAGCGATCATAAAATATTTAATGAGGAAGATATTTAAAGATGAGCCTTGAAACATAAGTAGAACTTCAAGGTGAAGTGGGTGTTAAAGTTGAAATGGAGTCAACAGTAAAGCCCACCATGAAAAAACTGCATACATCTGAAGAAGTCGTAAGCAGACTGGCATTTTTAGACTGCAGAGTATGGGAAAAGAGAAAAAAGTGAATGAAACTTTAAAGAAAAGTTAAGCCTGAATTGTGGAGGAAATTACCATAGACAGGATGTGCTGCTTCATTTAGTTGGTGCATGTGAAATAAAAATAAAATATATATATTTATTTGTTTCTTTTAAAATGTTCTTAGGGCTGGATATTTGGAATCTTAATTCAAAGTGAATCATGTGATCATTGAGCAGAAACAGCATAGAAACATTAATTCAGTTAGTGATCTACTGGAACAAGGTAACTAAGATAGTGAGAATCTGAATTAGTATTTTGATGGTAGAAAAGAGATTGCTTAGCAATGATGATCACATTCTGGAGACATCTGAATTGGATGGCATTTAGTTTTACTCAACTCTAAAATTGCATGCATGGGTTTGTAACTCCAATTTGTGGTAAATTTTCTAGACTTTGAAATAAGTCTTTATAGGAGTAGTACATGTTAAATATGAATTCCCTTCGAACATGCAAATTTGAGCACAGCTTTCTGAATCTGCTTTGTTTTCAGTGTGAAAACATCTACAGTGTGTAGATGATGAGATTCATCACAGGGAGGATGAGCAAGTATATGTTAGCAATGAGGGTGGGCACATAGGGTGGGGCATGTTTTCCAAATCTGTGAACAAAGGACAGGCTGTTCAAAGGGATGTAGAATATACCAACAGCAGTGATATGAGAAATGCAGGTGCTGAAGGCCTTCTTCCTCTCCTCTGAGGATGCAATGCTGAGAACTGAGCGAATGATCAGCAGATAGGCGAGCAAGATAAAGATGGAGTTCACTCAGGCAGTAGAGATGATTGCAGTTAATCCTAATGCACTGTTGATCTTTGTGTCTGAACATGAGAGTTTCTTTACATTAGGGTGGAAACAGTAGGAGTGGCGGAGCACGTGGCTGCGGCAGAATGACAGTCACTTAAAAAGTAGGATTAGTGGTGTCAAAATGACAGTCTCCCTGGTAATGACTGCCAAACTAATCTGTGCAATTCTTGCATGAGTTAGAATGATAGCATATATTAAGGGGTTAGAAGTGGCCACAAAATGATCAAAGGCCATAGCCTGGAGCACTGAAGATTCCATGAAAGTGAAGAGGTGAATGAAGAACATCTGTGATAAACAAGTGTTAAAGCTAATCTACCGAGCATTGAGCCAGAATATTCCCAGCACTGTCACCAGTGTAGAGATGCATAAGCCAATGTCAGTGGTGGACAACATGGGGAAATAGTACATGGGCTCTTGGAGGGTTGGCTCAGTGAGGATGACGAAAAGGATCAGGGTATTCCGAGAAAGGGCAGTTAAATAGAGGCAGCAGATGGGGAATGGAGATGCAGATATGGGCCCATTCAAGTCCAGGGACTGCCATCAAGAGGAAAGTAGGGGAAGTGGAATTATGGAAGAGTGGCATTACGGCCTTTTGGAGCAGAATTCTCT
Source organism: Rhinopithecus bieti (assembly GCF_001698545.2). NCBI lineage: Eukaryota > Metazoa > Chordata > Mammalia > Primates > Cercopithecidae > Rhinopithecus > Rhinopithecus bieti. Next base: position 202,859 of record NW_016803107.1, read on the forward strand.
TGTAGGATCTTGACTTTCTAAATTTAGAATTTTTAAATTATTTTAGTTGAAGTTTAATGTACATTCAGTAAAATGCATAAAGCTTTAGAGTACAGCTCAAGGAAGTTTTACATCCATCTCTACCTGTGTAACAACGTCCAAGATCAACTTATTGAACATTATCAGCAACCCAGAAGGCCTCTTAATGCCACATCCTCATCAGTGTCCTCTCAAATAGTAACCATTATTCTGAATTTTATTACCATAATTATCTCTCCCTATACTTGATTTTTATATAAATGAATCATGTATTACATACTGTTTGTGTTTAGCTTCTTTCATTCACTATTTTGTCTGTGAGATTAATCTCTGAACTAAGATATTTAATTAATTTCAATTTAACTTCAATTTATTTAAATACATTTATTCGATGTTTACCACTTACTATCTTGTACTCTCATGATTTTGATTAAATTTTTCATCCTTCAGCTGGATTATGAGAATAAGGGGTATTTGGGGCTAATCCTTGTTTAGTGGAGTTGCTTGCTCATAATAGATATTTAGTATGCACTTGTCAGTTGATTTACCTTTATTTGCTCTTCCTGAAATATTCTATTTAACTGTGATTAGGCCTTGGTATAAAAAAAATTGACTAATTGTGATTTGGAATTTTAGAATTATTAACTTAGATACCAAATTTCATTTACTCCTTTTAGTAAGCAGGAAAACATCTCTTTTCAGTAACTACATTTACCTAAGAATTCACCCCAGGTAATGCCCATTCATCTTGCCTCATTATATATGTTTAATAGTAGAGAGATGTTTCAGTTCCTATGAACCTGAAGCTTGATATTCTTCTTAGTTTGTAACATTAAAATGCTGCCCTGTTTATGATTATAAAACCTGCTTCTGTTTTGATAAAAATCAGTGAGACAAATAATAAGCTTCTTTTGTAACATGTATGCCCTGGTCTTTAATCCGATCTTTGTTCTCTTATAGGATTACTCAGGTATATAATATTGTGTTAATGATAAGACCATTTCCATACTTTGCTCTAATTATTTTACATAGACTATTTCATTTGAGTCTTATGACAAACTAAAAGAGAGGTTTTCTCTGTTTTTTTTTTTTTTTTTTTTTTTTTTNGCTCCTCTACCAGATAGTTTTTAAATATTTGAATTTTTTTTTTTTTTTTTTTTTTTTTTTTGACAGATGCATAAACAAGTTTGAAAGTTTGGATACATTGCCAAAGTTCATAAAAAGTGAAATATATGGTATTGGAAATCAATCAGAGAAACAAAAAGATACTAGAGCCTGTGCTATTAACAACCATACTACACTGTCTAATAATGATGATAATTATGATATAATCCTGCTTCAGTTAATATTTACTTCTTAATAAATAAAGAAAATGTGGGACAGATATCTGTATTTGAATATTTCTGATTATTTAAAATTTGAATTGTTCAGACTTAAAACAATTTTATTTCAGGATTCTCCATGTGTTATATGATATGTAATTAGATTACTGAAACTCATTTTTTTGCAAATAGTAAATACTTAAGATAATATTGGATACTATAAATCAAATTAATCCATTGTGGAAATGATGTATTTATTATAAAATCAAAGTATTACTCAAAATATACTTTTAAGTTTTATGATTTCTACTATTTTTACAAACCATTCAAGTTTATTCTCATTAAGTATGCCCATTTTTACACAAGTTTTATCATCTAGTTGACAAGTACTTAGAGTTGTAGATGAAAATTAGTTTGGCTATTTCTCCAAACACGTTGTCTATTTCTGTGTACTTTCAACTACATAGGCATTCCGTGGACAATGGATTTTATATATTCACTTTTCTACTTTAAAGCTTTTATCTTCTTTCCAGACTAATCTCCTGAATATTAGAGCCACATGTCTAACTAGTTGATTCTTTCACCTTAAATATCTCAAAGCAAGTTCAAACACAATATGATTGCATCTAAATTTACTCTTCTTCACAGAACCACAACTTCTATATCCTATTTCCCCCACTTTGATTAACAGCTCCATGGTAGCCCTGTAGCTCTGCAGATTTATAAATCTATGGTAGCTTCATATATGAAATTGCCTAATTCAGAAATCTGCGTAAACTCTCACCTTTCATCGGTTGATCACCAATTTCTGTCTTTATTGGACTCTTTCTAGTTCACACACCACGTTGCTGTCAGTTTTTTCTGAGATGTAAAGTAGATGTGCATTTTAAAGTGATTTTAATCTGCACTATCTGAAAGAGTCTCTCCCAACTTTCTATAAAATTTTCATCACAAATGAAGAAAAAAAGAAACAAACACAAGCAGCACTGATACTACAACTGATGGATATTCTAAATCCAGAAAATTTTGGAATGGTTAACTTCTCTGAACTGAGGAAAATGGAGATGCATGTGGACAGATATGAAGTCAAAATATAGGCCCACATTTAATACACATCCATAGTCAATAGTAAGGAATGCAGAGTCTGTACCAACATAAAAAGTTGGGAACCAGGCATTTATTTTTATAGGATGCTTAATGATAAAGTAACAAGGACTTTATTTTTGTATCAGATGTCTCATCTCAAGAAAAATAGCCAAAAGGGTGGCTATAAAGGGTAGCATTGGTAGAGATACATTGAATTTTGAAATTAGTATTAGTCCATGTACAGAAGAGAGGGGAATAAAACAGCACATTTTGGGAATTTAGTTTTACAATTTCCCCTATGATTTTAAGCCTGCAAAGAAATATACAGTGTTGGTTGAATGTTATCTGCAGGCTGCTAGAAATCGGGAATTATACCAGAAACCGCATTCCACATTATAATGCTTATTGGGACAGCAACCATGAGAAAGCCCCATACATAGATTTTAAGAAAAAAAATTAAAACTGAAGAGATCTTGTTTTGCACTGGAGAGTATATAAAGAAAAAAGAAATGCTAGCATGAATCTTTAAAATATTTCATTAATAAAGGAACAACATCTGGAAAATCCAGAGCATGAGCATATATGAAGAAATGTAATAATGTCTGTAAACCATGTAGTGTATTGCCTATCACATCACAATGACTCAGTTATCAGTATCACAAAGGTAAAAACTTCTGCAGAATTAACAAGAAAACATCCTTAAGGTAATGTAGGTAATAGCATCATATAGCGTTATGGAAAAACAAAGAACACATTGGAAAATGTAAAAATAATATAATACTAAAAAATAGAATTAAAGTACACATTGGACATAATCAAAAACCAGAGTCGAGGGACAGTAATTAACTTAGTTCAATTTGGAGAATGCATTTGAAAAATTCTCTCATAATGCATAGAAAAAATACAGTGAAAATAAAATAATGAGAAAATCGAATTTGGGAATGGCACAAAATGAAAAGCCAATATACAAATAACTAGGGTTTCAGGTACAGTAAACAAAAATAAATAGAATAAAAATGACTGTTCCAAAGGAAAGACTACAGTGTATTGAGGATGAAAAAGCTCATTGCATTCCAGGTAAAATCAAGAAGATGAGAACACGCCTACAATATTTGACTTAAATAAGTTTTTTAAAAATTACAAGCTTTCAGGCAGAAAATATGGATTTCCTATAAAGAAATGGAAATTAAGCCAGTTTTACAAAAATATTAAAATATTTAAAAAGACCTTTATAAAACATGCTATTCTTGATGCAGAAATAATAAAATATGTTAAAACAGATGGAGATTGCACATTGTTGGAGCTTGGAGTTGGTGCCCTAACTAACTGGTAAACTTGCAAGTGTAGGTAGTATGCTATGTGAGGGGCAAATTTTTCACTAACACGACAAAGGTCTTTGGCCTAGTGAGTAGAGTTTGACAATAATCCTTGCTGCAAGTATAATGTTAAAAAAAATTACAAAAAAACACACAGCTAAGACACTGATGACTTCAAAGCTTTGCTGAGAGATATTTTAAAAGACGTAAATAAGTGGAGGGACATCACATGTAAATTAATTAGAAGACTCAATAGCATGGACATGGCTGTTTTCCCTTCGTGAATCTATAAATTTGATGTAATATCAACAGGTCTTTTTTACTGTAAAAATTGACATTCTACAATATATGGAAATGCAAAAGACTTACAATTTTGAAACAGAAGAAACAACTTGGAGTACTTATACTACCAGCATTCAAAACTTAACATTAAACCAATGCAATTAAGACACAGCATGAGGACAGTCATACAGATTAAAAGAACAAGTTGGAGAGTCCAGATTTAAACACGTACATTATAGCCAATTGATTTGTAACAAAGGTATCAAGACAATTAAATGAAAGGATAGACTCTTCAACAAATGGTGCTAGAACAATTAAATATGACTACAAAAAAACAAACAAACAAACAAAAAAGAAAACCAAAAAAAAAAAGAACTTGGATTCTTAGCAAACACTGTTCTGAAAAATTAGCTCAAAATGTATTACAGACCTAAATGTAAAAGCTAAAAATCAGAAACTTCTAGAAAAAAAAGTCGGAGAAGATTTTATGACCCTCGGTTAGGCAAAACATTATTAGATACCATATTAAAAGTGTGAGCCACTAAAGAAAGATCAATATCTACTTCAAACAAAAAAAGGTACATTTTAAAAGTCACCATTAAGAAAATAAGAATACAGAAAACAGACTAGGAGAAAATACTTGCATAAAAACTCATACACAAAAAATATAAAGAACTTACAACTCAACAAAGAGACAAACAATCCAATTAAAAATGGGCAAATATTTGAATAGACATATCACCAAAGCATATATAAAAATGACTAACAAGCCCATAAAAGATGAGAATTAGGAAAATAAAATTAAAATTAAAAAATAAAAATTTAAACTTCTATCAAATACCATTATCCACCCACTAGAATGGCTATAAATGAGAAACAGAGAGAAAAAAAGAGAAAGAAAAAAGAAAGAAGGAAAGGCAAGGAAGGAAGGAAGGAAGGAAGGAAGGAAGGAAGAAAAGAAAATACCAAGTGTTGATAAGCATGTGGAGAAACTGGACACATAATACATTGCTTGTGGAAATGTAAAATGATACAGCCACTTTGAAAAACAGATTGACAGTTTCTTAAAAATTGAAATATAAACTTACCATATGATCCAGAAATTCTACTCCTTGGACTCTACCAAAGAGAAATGAAAGCTTGTGTACACACAATACATGTATATACGTGTATACAAATGTTCATAACAACATTATTCACAATAGCCCAGAATTGAAACAATCCAAATATCAATCAGTTGATTAACTGGTGAACAAATTGTGAAATATCCATAGGCTTAAAACTATTCGGCAAAAAAGGAAAAAATTACTAATAAGTGCTACAACATGGATGCAACATATGCTGAGTGAAAGAAGCCAGATGCAGAATATTACATACTGTATGATCAATTTTAATGAAACGACTGGAAAAGGCAGCATTTCAAAAAAAGAAAGTAGGGCAGTGTTTGTCTCTGAGACAGAATTAAAAGTACAGGAAGAGGCACAAGTGAACATTTAGTTATGTATAAAGGTAGACTTTTAAACTGGTAGAAATAAAGTGAGCTGTTGAATAAAAGGAGTTAGGTAAGCTGATCATCCATTTGGAAAAAACAAACAAACAAACTAAAACAAAACACGAAAAAGCTAAAATAAAGCATATCACCACAATACATACTGAAATTATTTTCTGATGGTTAAATATGTAAATATCAAAAAGCCACATACAGTTTAGAATAAAATGCAGGTAAATATATAATCCTGTAGTAGAAGAAAAATTTCTAAATATAAAACCAAAGATATAAACTGTAGAGGTAAACATTGATGTATTTGATTTGGTAAAATTCAAATAACTGTTTTATAGTAAAAAGCAACTTCTACAGATTTAAAAGGGTAATTATGGCCAGGCACAGTGGCTCACGCCTGTAATCCCAGCACTTTGGGAGGCCAAGGTGGGTGGATCACGAGGTCAAGAGATCAAGACCATCCTGGCCAACATGGTGAAACCCCGTTTCTACTGAAAATATAAAAAATTAGCTGGGCATGGTGGTGGGCGCTTGTAGTCCCAGCTACTTGGGAGGCTGAGGCAGGATAATCACTTGAACCCGGGAGGTGGAGGTTGCAGTGAGCAAAGATTGCGCCACTGAACTCCAGCCTGGTGACAGAGCGAGACTCCATCTAAAAAAATAAAATAAAATAAAAGGGAAATTATAAATTTGGAGAAATATTTAAAGCATATATAACATTCAATTGAATAATGTGTTTACTATACAACTTTTAAAAAATGACAAAAAATAAGCTGGGCGTGGTGGTGCATGCCTATAATCACAGCTACTTGGGAGTCTGAGGCAGGAGAATTGCTTGAACCCGGGAGGTGGAGGTTGTGGTGAACAGAGATCGTGCCATGGCATTCCAGCACGGGCAACGAGAGTGAAATTCCATCTCAAAAAAAAAAGACAAAAAATTTGGCAAAAATAATTAAAAATGGAATTCTCCAAGGGACTAGTAGTTAATACAGGAAGAATTTTCAGTCTCATAGTCAGCCAAAGAAATGCTAATTAAAACAATTGTTATTAACCTAGGCAATATTGACAATAGCCACTGTTGCTAGTGTGCATGTCATGTGTCCATATATATCAATATTCCTTCATCTTTTGCTAATTACTTCTTTGAATAATAAATATTGAGTGCCTACTTTGCACACTTAACCCTCAAAATAACCTTTTATTTTCAAGGTAATAAATGATGTTTATAGACAGATTAAAATATTACATATGAGACCGTGCTAATTCCTTAAATTTAGAAACTGGCCTTATTCCTCATTTGTACTAAAAGAGCTTAGAGCAGATTGCTATATCCTATGATTACTGGGAGAGAAACAACATCTATGTTTTTAATTTATTAGCTTCTTTGATATTTTCCAATGTAGTGTTTCTTCATCTAATCCAAGGATAAAAATATCACCAGTTTACGCATGGGTTGTTTCTCATCATCTCTAGAATGCACAAAAGAGGATGGCTATCCTGGGCTTGGTCTCAAGGCAGGCCTACCGTCTTTGCCTGATATCCTTTCTGCATTCACCACCACCCAGTTGGCCTCTTGCTAGTCAAATCTTAATTTCTATTGCTAAAATTCATGGGTATAAGTAGATATGAATTGGAATCTGTGCCTGAAGGTTTTAGGAATAGATAACAAAGGCCTTATCCTTATCTAGCTTCTAAGTAGTAAGAATACTCCAGATAAAGAGTATTTTATTTTATAAAGAGGAATATGAAGTCAGATTTTCTAGATTATTAGTCATCTCAGATAAAGACAAATCCGGAGTTAGATCCTGCGTTGGAGAAAAATCAGTTATCATCATACGATTTGTCAAAGCAATGACTACCGATACAATCTACATAGAATGACAAAATGATATTTCTGTGATTGAAAATGCCATGGATTCAATTCATTTAACTATTAATTTAATTTATTTACCTCTTTATAGAGAAGGATTTAAGATGAATTCTTTATTATACTTTTTATGAATTTAGGAACAGCATCTGTGGAATGTTACAAAGCTAACCACCTACATGCAGGCAAAGCAATGACTGTATCAAGTTCATGATGACCTGAGGCACTGAGATAACCAGCCTTAATGTTTGGGGCTTGAGCTGAAATATGAGCCAGGTGGAAGGTGGGAAAACAGATGAGAGGATGGATATAATATTCTCAGAAAGAAGAAAAATTAGCATTGAGCCAGTATCCTTGCTATATGTCTCTACATGTGTAACTTTAACAGCATCATTAATAGTCTGTGACTGATATTCTCATTTTTCAGGTGAGGTTAGAGCGAATGACTTATTGAAGGTTTCCATTGATAGATTTCATGGAGCCAGTGTGTGAATCCAGGACTGTCTGACCCTAAAGGTGTGGTCATTTTACTGTGCCACTCTATCTCTCTGGTGTTGAGAACCAAATTAAAAGGAAATGCATCAGATTGATGCAGACTTAAGAGACAGAATAGAATAAATGTGCTGGCATAGGTTTAAACCAATTGAAAATATAATTTAAGTAATAGTGAGAGTGTGCCAGTGACTGTAGTTTGGGATTTGGTTATCATATATGGCAGGAAATACATACATACATAAGTATAATTTTTGCTATGATTAGCTTAATGTATGAAAACAAAACATCTATATGGAATTCAGGATTTCTGAACAGGCAACAGGACCATAGAAGTGAACAAAACAGTGGAGGGTGAGTGGAGTCAGAAGCTCAAAGGGCTTAGAGGTCAGGGACCAAGGGTAAGCGGGGAGAGCCTTACCTTTCAAGGTGTGGAGAATTGGAAGGGATACAAATAGTGCTGAAGGAGCAACGCCAGAAGACTAGGTGAATTTTTGTCTTTAATTTCACTTCCAATAAATTCTTCCTTGTGTTTATCTATGCCAAATCACTCATGATGAAGTTTAAAAGTCATCAAGGGCATTTAAGTAAGTCCTGTTTCTGATCTGAGAGCAGCTACTTGATTTGGACTTCAGAAACGGAGGAGAGACTGCCTTGCTCTTACTTAGAGTGGGGTATATGAAGGTGACCCATTTACCTGTATGAATGGAAAACTTTTATAAGGAATCTTAATTGTAGAGTCATTTACTCAGCTGGGATAAGTGTGCCTCTGTGGAATTTTTGCACCACTCTGTTACACTGCACTTCTTCTCCCGTTAGATCAGTTAGCTAGCATCAGAAAATTTGGATGCTTAAACGGAATAAAATCGCATCAGGGAAAATAAACATATTGACACAGGAAGTTTGTGTTTGCACGTTTCAATTAGAAATGAAATTGAATCATTTCTTTGGAGATGGATAGTGCATTTAAGATGAGAGTCTAGTATTTTTTCTTGGTTTTTGTTCTGCTATATGTTTCTTGTAAATAATCTGTTATATAGATTTTTGTGTAAAGTTATTTGGTTGCCAGATGATTTGGAAGTATCTCCAGGCAATAGCATAATGCTAGTTCCATAGTACATGTATTTTAAATATCTGTTAGAATGAGCAAATGGATTCCTACAATTTGGAAGCAAGCTACAATATAGAATGATCAAGTCGAGGGCTCCATGGGAGCTGACTTTTCAACAGAGGAAAGAAGTTTTAGCAGGTTGGGAACTCAAGTGGAAGCAACTACCAGGAAAAAAAAAAAAGACCTGGCTTTTCCTCAAGGATTATGTTGATTACCTTCTGTATAGTGATTACTGTTTTCTAGTCAGGTACATTATATTATTTAATCTTAGCTGTTCAAGCTAAAGCAAACTTCAATATTTACTTGATAAGAACTGATGAACACCATGCTTGACACAAAATCAGTGGTCAGTAATTTACTAAATTAATTTATTCCCCTCTCTTGAAGATCTAGTCCATAGTATAGAAAAGAGAATTGTATGAACAAACACAATAGAAGTTATTTTATCCAACTCTATTTTGGTTAATAGTTAGGTTTGCTTTTAATAAGGTTAAATACATGCAAGAGTCAGAAAAATAATTTTAACGTACATTGAACATTTTATGTAAGTTTCCAACTTATAGATGTACTTTATTCACAGTATTTTGATGTAGCATTAGGGCCTCTTAATATAGTTTTGCAAACTGAATTTCCATATCATCTTTGCATGAACCATGTCCTTAATACAAATTATGTTATAATAATCAAGATAGTCAAGGTAAAAGCACTGACAGCCTATAGATCACTTATTGGGACTAGAGAGAACGTGCTATTTAGAAAACAAGCTGTAATTATTCAACTGGCAGCTATCATCAGGCAGCATATTTTCAGAGGAAGTGAAACTTCTGTTAATCTAGCAAGTTTGTTTAGTAGAACTTATATAAAAATTGTTGTACTTGTTGCTTTGTTATACCCTTTTAGAAAAGTGGAAAAGCAGAGAAAAAGGAGACTCACTAGAATGGGAGGCAAATAGTTCATGTATTTTCTTTGCAGAGATTAAAGTTCCAAGAACTCTGTGTTATATAACCAGGAAACCTGAAAGCTGGTCTGCTAATAACTGTAGCTCAAAGAAAAGACATAGCAATGGTTATCAATTTCTTTTCCAGCAAAATAGAGTGGTGGCACAATCCCTGAAAATTTTAAAGAAAAGTACGCAGGATTGGGATTTAGTATCTTCTTGGCAGGTGAAATTTATTTACAACTTGGAGAGCAAGAGAAAATAGTGAAGCCAATATTAAACAATATTACAATTTCATTATAAGATTAATCTTACATCTGTGTTGAGGATAAATTAGAATAAGGAGAGTACTTGATAGAATGTGCCTAGAGAGAGATTCTGAAGACACAGAATGGTGAAGCAGGCAGTGAGAAATTATATAAAGTCTGCATCAAATAAGCTGTATTTATGTTAAACGTCACCAGTTTGAATGGTGAAAATAGAGAGAAAGGCCACAGGGGACATTGACCAATGAGGCTTGGTTGGCTGAACAAAAGGTGGCATCACAAAGGGAGATCAGAAATGTTCAGTCTTCAGCTTTCATCAAATAGAAATTAAAACAAAAAGACATGTTGCCAGAGGTCTGAGGAAGGCATAGTCAGGTTTCTTCAATGAAAGCATATTGCTTTAATTACTTTACATCTTTCATGATCAGAAATAATGTCACTCATCAAAACAGAATCAGATTACTCATAAAAGAGACTAATTAAGTTGGTTTTAGACTTGCTGAATTTGGGGAACTGAAGGGCATGTGGATAATTTTGGTAGGAAGACATGGCTAGAAATGCTTCATGAGAGTATATGCCCTTCAACAGCATGCTGTATTTATTTTCGTATGTCATAGGGTTGATAAATACTAACTCAGCAAATACAGAATGAACAAATAAATGCATAATTACGTGGAAATTAGTTTTGGCTAATGGGTTTCTTTTCTGTTTAACAAAACAGCAGTGAGTAAGGAAACAGACAAGTTACTGTAGATTGTAGATGATTTTGCACAGTTTTTAATTCTCCTAAATTGTCACAGATTAATGATTATTAGTTATCTTAAAGTTTAATGGCATGTAGCACTATTTGTTATTAATATTAAAGTATTTAGTATTAAATTTGATTCCTAAAATAAAAACTGGATTCCTAAAGTTGTCAGAATAAGTAATTATATAATGTCATAAACAGGAGAATTTTATAAAGCATGTAAATTATACAGAAGGGATATTTTATTGTGCCTCTGCCTAATAAAGTAAGATTTTAATGTTTATTACTTTTTAATCTTTTCTTCAAAATGTCTCGTTCTGTCTCTGTTGACCTGCAGGAAAGACATGGCAGGTTAATACATTTGTTTACTCCATAATTTTATGTAACTGTTTTGTTATTCATCTAATCATGATTTTGTAATCCTTAGTACTTTTGCCTTAAGCAGTTTTGCTAAAAGGGAAATTTTAAAGTTAACAATATTTTTTTGCTTATTCAGTTTAATCCCCAGGATAATGACCATTGCCTTACAATATATGTCATAAATTAAATGTTCTTAGTGCACTTCGTTGGATAAAGAGAGGTATGTGAGTGGTATTGGCTAGTTCTTCGGCAAAAAATATTTCCCCTTTTCTGATAAGTGTCCCCAGAATAGAGATGGGCCCAAAATACTGGGCCTGTATACATGACTTGATTGGTTAATACTAGACAATTAGGTATGCGACCCAAGCAGGGCTAAAGAGATGCTCTCTTAGGATAATTTTTAACGTTATATTTCAAAATAATTTCTGAGCTACAAAATTTTGTACAAAGAATACTAACATTTTCATATATCCTTTATGCTGAAACCCCTTTTCCTGAGTATTTGAAGCTTCAAGGGAGACACATGAAGACATTCAAACGTCTGTTGAGCAACCCACAGCTGCTCTGGCTTCTCTTTGTCTCAAGGTTTGGTTGCTTGGTTTCTCCTTGTAATTCCTTCCCTATTTTTCTCTTAATTCAACAAATGTGATGGTTATTAAAATATTCTCTTCATATGTCAGAGTATGGGCATCAACAGCCCTAGTTCATCATCATATTCTATGTAAGCCACATTGCTCAGGAGCTGTTTCTAGGCAATCACTGGCCGTGGCAGAGAAACTGAGGAAGGTCCATTTCTAGAAGGCATAGAACTCTGCTGACAGGTGTTTTGATTAGAGGATACCCAACGGCCTTGACTAAATCTGTTCAGAACTGTGCTACATTCTAGGATGCTTCTTTCTACCCAAACTTCCTTCTTTCTCTCTTTAACTCAAGGTCAAGCCTACATCAAAGACTGACAGCTCCTGCTCTTCTGTTCTTGCCTTCTTTTTATAGTAAATATTATCTAGCCTCTTGTTGGCTGCTTGTCTATTTTGACCCAGGGAGTTTATGCTCTATTATCCATGTGCACACCAACTTGCTTGTCTACCCTTCAGATCTTGTTGGTTCCTATGATAATTGTAGCTCTGGCTTTTGGTGGTTAACCACTGCTCCCTGCCTTCTATTATGTCAAGGCCTCTTCATATGCATGGGTAGACTGGCTTGGTGACCGCAGGTACTGCTGGCCTCCATGATCAGCGGAAAAGAGTTACCATTCAGCTTCTTAGAGATGCTGGTATCATTTTCACAGCTCATTTCCAGTGGCTTCTGAACGATGTGTCCTCTGTGCCCTTTTATGGAAAATGTATGGTGAGTCTTCCACCTTTACACACTCTTAATCTATTCCAGCATGCACACTTTCATCAGACTCTATATTCTTTCCTTTTCCATTTACTAGGGCAGCACAGTCATTTCCAATATGCTGAATGTTGTCCAACACTTTTTCTAGCCAATTGTCACTCAGTAGTAAATTAGCCACTTTCCTTGGTGTTCTTCTTAAGGTGTTAAAATTCGTATTCCAACAGAGAACTAGCCGGGCGAGGTGGCGGGCGCCTGTAGTCCCAGCTACTTGGGAGGCTGAGGCAGGAGAATGGCGTGAACCTGGGAAGCGGAGCTTGCAGTGAGCTGAGATCCGGTCACTGCACTCCACCCTGGGCGACAGAGCGAGGCTCCGTCTCAAAAAGA
>NW_016803107.1:216922-227209 GCF_001698545.2 Rhinopithecus bieti
TTCCTTCCTCCTTTTTCTCTCTCCCTTTTTTCTTTCCTCCCACAGTTTCTCATTCTCTATTACGTTTATTTTTGCAGTAACTCTGCTTGGATAAGGTATTATAATATAAAATTTTCTGCTGGTGGCTGTGCTATTGGTTTGGAATATTGCAAGGAGTGCTTATTGTGATAATGTTAGTATGTATTACATTCTTTTACCACATCTATCTTTCTGATGTTCCAAGCAGCTAACAGGCATGTAGAATTACTCAAGAAAAGACTCTCACATATAAAAGTCAGGAAGTGTAGCCAAATTTGTAAACTAAATCGATAAACAAATTCGTTTACATAATGGCATTGTTCTATCAAAAGGTGTTTTAAAGCTACTAACACAAATTTTATTATCTACGTTCACTTGGGGAAAGCTGAGGAAGAGAGAAAACAGAAGAAAAAAAGGTTTGTGTTTCATAATTTTCATGGCTATGTACAGATAGACCTTAAAACTCAGAAGATAATTCTTCCATGAATAGTAAAATTGTCATACAAGATTTCTTCCTTTTTTCCACAGAGTTTCTTACAAAATAGTCCTCTCCAGCACGCACTTTTGGATACTCTTTCAACTCAGAAGTCAACATAAACAAAGGGTAAAATTTACTTTTGTGTTATGAATTATCACCCCAATAAGTCCGTTATTTCATGATTTTTTGTTCATGTTGATGTTTTACACACAAGATTTTAACCTTTGTGAGTGTACAGTAATAATTTTATTGATCTTTTATTTTTTGTTATTTCCCATGAGGTCAAACATAAAATATACCTGCAGTCACTGTGTGCTGATAAACTGAATATTTAAAACAGAAAAGTTCTCAATGCTATTAAATTAAATTGGACAATGTTTATTATATAAATATTTAAAAAATTTTACCAGTTCACATGGCATAAAATTATCATTATCAGTGATTTCAAGCTACTAATATGACATCCTTTAATGCATAGTTAGAAAGATATGCAAAATAGGCTCTTGTAAGCTGGTGTGCACTCTATCCAGCACACTGCTGCCCTCAATATATGTGGGGTACCTGGAACATTTCTTCCATCTATCACTACTTTCCAGTGGCAATAAAACTGATGTGACTGCCTTTAGGTTTCCATCTCCATTTCCCTCTGATTTTATTCTGCCATTATAAGCAACTGACATTTTAAGCTTCTGTCTCTTAAATCCAAAGAGTTACATAAGTTCCTTTTCAGAAACCAAACATTTTGCGGCTGTCTCTGTAAAACTGTATAGGTGAGAACCATGAATTCTTTACCTTGGTTCTTTAGCTGGTTAAGGAGTCACATAGGTCTTTAATGACATTTGTGAAAACTCTGAAAATTATGGAAAATAATGTGAGTATGTTTATCTATGGGGAAAGGGTCATAAATTTCATTAGTTTTCTAAGGGACCATAGTGCAGAAAAGGTTTAGAACATCTGACCCAAACTTCCTTGTAATTTATTTTACATTCTTTTCTAGTTCTCTCAAGTTCCCATTCCCTGTGATAAATTAGCAAGTGTGCCTCACCCCTAAAGCTTTCCTTTGGAATACCCAACACTGGATAATGACTTACATGCCATGACATATCTGTTCCTACCTTTCGTATTATGAATTGCCCATGAAGAAAACAGCTAAAGTATATTCTAAGAAGGTTACTACAACCTTTTAAGACAAAGGATGGAACCAAGGATATCCAAGTCTTACTTTTGATCTTAAAACATTTCTGCTACATGACTTTGGCAGAGTATGTAATACAGTGATGAAGAGCATAGCATTTGAGATACAGAACACCTGGGTTCAAATCTCAACTGTGCCTCATGTTATTCACATGGCCTTTGGTAGCCTAAATGGCTATAAATCTGTTTCATCATCCGTAATATGTCACTAATAGTAATATATGTTTCATTTGGCTGTTCTGGAAGAATAAATGGAATATGTCTTAAAAGCAGTTAGTAGAACACCTAGCCTGAAACAAAGAGTCAATACATGTTAGTTGCCAGGAGTATTATTTTATCATTTCATTATTGTTATTTTCCTAATTACACTACAAATGTCTTGGGTGATATACCATACTTATATTTTATGACCAAATATATAACATATTTACTATTTGTTGGGTGAATGAAAATATTTTAAAACCCACATGCAATAGGCAGTAAGAGAGCAAGTGTGCTTTTCTACAATGCAAGTCATTTATGCCAGGTTTTATCAAATAAAACTATGTCTGTTCATTTTGGAAGCAGCAGACTGAGCACGGCCTTGCAGATCTGTCTTGTTTTACTCTGTAGATGATGGGGTTAAGCACAGGGGTAAAAGCAGGTATACATTGGCCATCACTGAACGGACCACTCTGGGGCTGACCGACCATAGTGATACACCAAGGACAGGCCCAGCATGGGGAGGTAGAAGATAGCAACTGCTCCCACGTGGGAGACACAGGTGCTGAAGACCTTGTGCCGTTCTTCAGGGGAGGCAATTCTGAGGACAGAGTGAATAATTAAGATATATGACAGGACAATGCATGGCGTATCTATTCCAGTTGTCAGGATGAGATCTATTAATCCACAGATGCTGTTTGCCTGAATGTCTGAANAAAATTTGTATTCCAAATAAATGCTCCTATATTGATGTGTTCTTGCCAATATAGTCTTCTATTCAGACCTGCTTGATCAACTCTTCTCACTATTCAATCCTGAGGGCATTTCATGGATTCTTGCCATAAACTGCTTGCTAATTTTTGCTATTCTTCAAGTTATAGTCTCTTTCTTATCTTACTAGGCCCAGCACATTCCCAACAGATTTATGCTGGAATTTAATGCCAGTGTTCATTCTGGTGGTCAGAACAAGAGATGGAGGGAGCTCCAGGAGATAGACTTATGGGAAGTGGTGGAAATGATTGTTCTTACCAGAGAAGTGTGGGCCACCTCTGCAAGCCCAAGGATTATAAGGATTTCTGCATAATCAGTGTCTTCACGGGTCACTCACCCAGGTGTTTCTACTCAATGTTTCATGGTACTACATTTCTCCCCAGGATACAGACATAACATCACAGACCTGCTTGGGTTGAGTACAGTATTTGAGGAGTTCTTTGACTCTCTAACAATTAGATAGAAATAGTCTTAAATAAGTTCATTCTTTCTGGCTATAGATTTTCTGTTGCTACAATAAAAAGTGATTTAATTAACTCACCATCAGTAAAAGGGTATCCTTGTTTAGTGTAACAAATGGGCTATTTGGAAATTTATTTAAGTTACATCGTTAATTTCCCTCCCTCTTTCCTTTCCTCCCTCCCTCCCTCCCTCCCTCCCTCCCTTCCTTCCTCCTTTTTCTCTCTCCCTTTTTTCTTTCCTCCCACAGTTTCTCATTCTCTATTACGTTTATTTTTGCAGTAACTCTGCTTGGATAAGGTATTATAATATAAAATTTTCTGCTGGTGGCTGTGCTATTGGTTTGGAATATTGCAAGGAGTGCTTATTGTGATAATGTTAGTATGTATTACATTCTTTTACCACATCTATCTTTCTGATGTTCCAAGCAGCTAACAGGCATGTAGAATTACTCAAGAAAAAGACTCTCACATATAAAAGTCAGGAAGTGTAGCCAAATTTGTAAACTAAATCGATAAACAAATTCGTTTACATAATGGCATTGTTCTATCAAAAGGTGTTTTTAAAGCTACTAACACAAATTTTATTATCTACGTTCACTTGGGGAAAGCTGAGGAAGAGAGAAAACAGAAGAAAAAAAGGTTTGTGTTTCATAATTTTCATGGCTATGTACAGATAGACCTTAAAACTCAGAAGATAATTCTTCCATGAATAGTAAAATTGTCATACAAGATTTCTTCCTTTTTTCCACAGAGTTTCTTACAAAATAGTCCTCTCCAGCACGCACTTTTGGATACTCTTTCAACTCAGAAGTCAACATAAACAAAGGGTAAAAATTTACTTTTGTGTTATGAATTATCACCCCAATAAGTCCGTTATTTCATGATTTTTTGTTCATGTTGATGTTTTACACACAAGATTTTAACCTTTGTGAGTGTACAGTAATAATTTTTATTGATCTTTTATTTTTTGTTATTTCCCATGAGGTCAAACATAAAATATACCTGCAGTCACTGTGTGCTGATAAACTGAATATTTAAAAACAGAAAAAGTTCTCAATGCTATTAAATTAAATTGGACAATGTTTATTATATAAATATTTAAAAAATTTTACCAGTTCACATGGCATAAAAATTATCATTATCAGTGATTTCAAGCTACTAATATGACATCCTTTAATGCATAGTTAGAAAGATATGCAAAAATAGGCTCTTGTAAGCTGGTGTGCACTCTATCCAGCACACTGCTGCCCTCAATATATGTGGGGTACCTGGAACATTTCTTCCATCTATCACTACTTTCCAGTGGCAATAAAACTGATGTGACTGCCTTTAGGTTTCCATCTCCATTTCCCTCTGATTTTATTCTGCCATTATAAGCAACTGACATTTTAAGCTTCTGTCTCTTAAATCCAAAGAGTTACATAAGTTCCTTTTCAGAAACCAAACATTTTGCGGCTGTCTCTGTAAAACTGTATAGGTGAGAACCATGAATTCTTTACCTTGGTTCTTTAGCTGGTTAAGGAGTCACATAGGTCTTTAATGACATTTGTGAAAACTCTGAAAATTATGGAAAATAATGTGAGTATGTTTATCTATGGGGAAAGGGTCATAAATTTCATTAGTTTTCTAAGGGACCATAGTGCAGAAAAAGGTTTAGAACATCTGACCCAAACTTCCTTGTAATTTATTTTACATTCTTTTCTAGTTCTCTCAAGTTCCCATTCCCTGTGATAAATTAGCAAGTGTGCCTCACCCCTAAAGCTTTCCTTTGGAATACCCAACACTGGATAATGACTTACATGCCATGACATATCTGTTCCTACCTTTCGTATTATGAATTGCCCATGAAGAAAACAGCTAAAGTATATTCTAAGAAGGTTACTACAACCTTTTAAGACAAAGGATGGAACCAAGGATATCCAAGTCTTACTTTTGATCTTAAAACATTTCTGCTACATGACTTTGGCAGAGTATGTAATACAGTGATGAAGAGCATAGCATTTGAGATACAGAACACCTGGGTTCAAATCTCAACTGTGCCTCATGTTATTCACATGGCCTTTGGTAGCCTAAATGGCTATAAATCTGTTTCATCATCCGTAATATGTCACTAATAGTAATATATGTTTCATTTGGCTGTTCTGGAAGAATAAATGGAATATGTCTTAAAAGCAGTTAGTAGAACACCTAGCCTGAAACAAAGAGTCAATACATGTTAGTTGCCAGGAGTATTATTTTATCATTTCATTATTGTTATTTTCCTAATTACACTACAAATGTCTTGGGTGATATACCATACTTATATTTTATGACCAAATATATAACATATTTACTATTTGTTGGGTGAATGAAAAATATTTTAAAAACCCACATGCAATAGGCAGTAAGAGAGCAAGTGTGCTTTTCTACAATGCAAGTCATTTATGCCAGGTTTTTATCAAATAAAACTATGTCTGTTCATTTTGGAAGCAGCAGACTGAGCACGGCCTTGCAGATCTGTCTTGTTTTTACTCTGTAGATGATGGGGTTAAGCACAGGGGGTAAAAGCAGGTATACATTGGCCATCACTGAACGGACCACTCTGGGGGCTGACCGACCATAGTGATACACCAAGGACAGGCCCAGCATGGGGAGGTAGAAGATAGCAACTGCTCCCACGTGGGAGACACAGGTGCTGAAGACCTTGTGCCGTTCTTCAGGGGAGGCAATTCTGAGGACAGAGTGAATAATTAAGATATATGACAGGACAATGCATGGCGTATCTATTCCAGTTGTCAGGATGAGATCTATTAATCCACAGATGCTGTTTGCCTGAATGTCTGAACACGCTAATTGAATCACATCTGGATGGTAACAGTAGGAGTGGGAAAGGGCATTCATTCTATAGAAATAGAGAGGCTTAAGGAGCAAAAGTAGTAGTAGTACTACAGCACGTGTAATCATCAGAAGACCCAACTGAATGATTCTGGAATTAGTGAGAATGGTAGTGTACCTCAGAGGATCACAGATGGCCACATAACGGTCAAAGGCCATAGCCACCAGCACCCCAGATTCCATAAAAGTGAATCCATGAAGAAAAAACATTTGGACAATGCAGCTATATAGACTGATTTCACGTGCATCAAACCAGAGGATACCTAATGTTGTTGACAATGTAGAAACAGTCAAGCCCAGATCAGTGGCTGACAACATGGAGAGGAAATAATACATGGGTTCATGGAGACTCTGCTGGGTAGTGATGACAAACAGGATCATGCTGCTCCCAGAGAAGGCAATGGCATAAAAACAACAGAAAGGAATGGAGGTCCAGGTGTGGGAAGACTCTAGGTCAGGAATGCCAGTCAACAAGAAGGTTGGAAATTTAGATGTTGAGTTGCTTAGGATTTTCATGGTGTCCTGGTTTTGCAGCATTTGTCCTCACAGTGCTTCCATCCTACAGAAGTGATGCATTGCAGTGTTATATAAAATATTTATGTAAATTTTCTTTTGGTTAGGAGAGTTATCCAAGGTCATAGATAAGATCTGCATCATTGAGAAACTTCTAAATTAAATTATAATGTTCATCTACAACTCATAATCAGAAATAGTTCACAAAATATGTTTTGTACTGTAAAATTCAGGGGAAATATGTCCATATGATTTTATACATTTTCATGATAGTGTCCATTTACAGAATATTAAGCTGGATCATATTGTAAGATGATTTGAATAAAGACATAGCTGAGAAAAAATAAGTATCTTCATTTGCG
Organism: Rhinopithecus bieti; assembly: GCF_001698545.2. NCBI lineage: Eukaryota > Metazoa > Chordata > Mammalia > Primates > Cercopithecidae > Rhinopithecus > Rhinopithecus bieti. Next base: position 223,795 of record NW_016803107.1, read on the forward strand.
AATATTTTGTGAGTACAATGAATAATAGCCACTGAAAAATATCCATGGTTCTTCAGTGACCATGAGGGTGTGAATCTGCAGACACAGGATAATTGCCAGTAATACAGGTTTGGGAGTTATCAGTGTATATTTATCATTTTCATCCAACACTATAGGTGAACAACTTCAGAGACTAGAATTATAAAGGAAAAACAATGAGGACACAACTCTCCAGAAGACTGGAATGTGCTATATACACTAAAGCAAGATGAGACTTGTTTTATGGGAACTATGAAAACCAAAAGAGGCCTGGCGCGGTGGCTCATGCCTGTAATCCCAGAACTTTGGGAGGCTGAGGTGGGCGGATCGCGAGGTCAAGAGATCAAGACCATCCTGGCCAACATGGTGAAACCTTTTTCTCTGTGAAGTATTTGTGGGTAATTTATTGCTGTTCAAAAGTGTAAAGTGATGGATGCTGGCTTCAGGATACAGTAGACATTTTCAGGAGACAGCGAATGAGAACGGCAATTGGCTCAGTAAACACAGAAATGCTGTATTGCCTCTTTCAAGTAAAATTCTAAAAATAATTTTGTCGATTAATATATTTATATTGTTCAAGTCAATTCTAGGGAGAATTAAATTAAATAATAGCAGTATTCATGAGTATAATGTTAGTACTTTTCAATCAAGCCTTTAAAAAACTAGTTGTTTCCAAATTCATGAGAGTAAATATTCTGTAGCAAGGATACAAGTTACTGTTCCCTTTATGCTAGTTTTTTTATGGTTTCTTTTAAATCTCCAGTTGTCTGATTTTCAATTCAATCGAGGAATATTATGAAAATATTTAACTATGAATTATTAGAGGTTGTATATCTACATGTTATATGGATCGATGAGGACAGGGGAAACCCTCATGATATCTGACTTTTCTATAAACCCATATGACTGTTTGTGAATAGGTAACAAAGTAAAAAGTCAACACAATAAATACATCTCTCTACCTTCTTACCAGCTTTATGTGGAAAGAGGAACCTTCTCTGTCTTTGCTAGATGAGGAAGAATAGACTACAGTTCTGGAGCCATGGACTTTAAAGTAAGGTGGAATTGAGCTGTGAGATTATTTGTATGATTTAGGTCTCTCTGGGGCCAAAGACAGAGAAAAAAAGAAATCTCCCTCTCTCTCTATCTATAAAAATTGGAGGGCATGAGTGTGCAACTCCAGAGGGTTTTAGTTACTAATCCAAGTGACCTGTGGTCCACAGGGACATTAAATGCAAAGGAAAATAAACCAAATTATACATATAAATAGAAAATGTACACTGTTCATAGCATTGGGGAATAGAGAGAGATGTACATCATTGTCTCTGGATTATAAGTGTGCTGGCAAGACAGGAAAAGAAACCACTGTTCACTGGGATCATAATGGTCATGATAAAGAGTGAAAACTTTACACCCCAGTCCCTAGGCCCCTATACCTACATTTCCACATTGAACCATAGGGAGAATGATAAATGTCCATTCTCAAATCCATCCTTTTTCAAACACTAACTGAGTTTTCCCCCAGGAAATGTGTCAACTTCTGCTATATTAATTTGGCCCTGTTTTGCTAGTAGCTAGGGTTACCATGAATGAATGATGTTCTCATGTGCATGTACTCTTGCTCTGTTCCTTGCTGTTTTCTTGCATTAATATATTCAAGGACCTGATTCTTGGGAGAGTTTTTTCATTTTTGTCAGTGTGGGCAGTTGACTAATGGATGCAGACACTTTACAGTCTACTAATTCTAGGTTCGTAGGAAAAGTCTCACATTCAAACCTTTTGATTCTCGTTTATACAGAAGCTGCAGATTTGTGGAGACAGTCTTGTTTTTGTTTAGGTATCAATAACACCAGTAATTTGTTCCTCACTCAGCTATTTTTATTTGATTTCTACTTTGCTATTATTTCTATGCATTCCTGTTCGAGTAATTTTAATGGTTGAAAGTATGATGGGTTCAATTCAAGCACTATACCTCTACCTGGCATTCCCATCAACTGTTTTGACTGACTTGATTCTTTCACAACAAAAATGAACTATAATCAAATCATTTTATAAGTCAGAAATAAATAATTAAAAGTTTCACCTCTGTTGCCTTCAAAGAACTAACTATCTAGTTTTCTCCCAAATGTCTGTGATGGTCAGATCGTAAAATAATAAAATAGTCCTTCAGTACTCCTGCCTCCTTGGACTCTGTCCGTGTTTATCCTCTGCTATTGAGTGTGGGTAGGACCTCTGACTAACTTCTAACCAGTAGAATATGGCAAAGGTAACATGGTATCATCACATATATGTCATATAAGATTTGTCTTTGGTGAATCAAGATTCCATGTTTGTGGAAGATTTCTATGTGGCAAAAGACTAAGAGGGGTCTCCAGCTAACAACCAGCCAAGAACTGAGCATGGCCTCCTCTAGCCAACATGTAGTAAGAAACTGAGTCCCTCAACTCAAAAGGCCACAACGAACTAGTAGAATCTGGCAACACCTCATGAGCTTGGAAGGATAGCCTTCCACAATAAGGCCTGAAATGAGACACAGCCTTGGAGAAAACTCAGCAAAGCTGTATTCAGACTCCTGACTTACAGGAATTCAGAGATATAGTGTTCGTGGGTTTTTTTTTTTTTTTGCTAATTGTTTTTTAATTTTTAATTTTATTTTTAGTTCTGCAGTACATGTGCAGGATGTGCAGGTTTGTTACATAGGTAAACGTGTCATGGTGGTTTGCTGCGAGCATCCACCTATCACCTAGATATTAAGCTGAGCATACATTAGCTATTTTTCCTAATACTCTCTCTCTGCCCCCACCTCACTCCCTGACAGACCCCAATGTGTGTGGTTCTCCTTTCTGTGTCCATGTGATCTCATTGTTCAGCTCCCAACTATGAGTGAGAACATGCGGTGTTTGGTTTTCTGTTCTTGTGATAGTTTGCTGAGAATGATGGTTTCCAGCTGCATCCATGTCCCTACAAAGGACGCAAACTCATCCTTTTTTATGGCCGCATAGTATTCGATGGTGTATATGTGCCACATTTTCTTAATCCAGTCTGTCACAGATGGACATTTGGGTTGATTCCAAGTCTTTGCTATTGTGAGTAGTGCCGCAATAAACATACGTGTGCATGTGTCTTTATGGCAGCATGATTTATAATCCTTTGGGTATATACCCAGTAATGGGATGGCTGGGTCATATGGTACTTCTAGTTTTAGATCCTTGAGGAATCACCATACTGTTTTCCATAATGGTTGAACTAGTTTACAATCCCACCAACAGTGTAAAAGTGTTCCTATTTCTCCACATCCTCTCCAGCACCTGTTGTTTCCTGACTTTTTAATGATTGCCATTCTAACTGGTGTGAGATGGTATCTCATTGTGGTTTTGATTTGCATTTCTCTGATGGC
>NW_016803107.1:230077-267157 GCF_001698545.2 Rhinopithecus bieti
CAGTCTGCCCCTAGTGGAGGATGTCTCCCAGTTAGGCTACTCAGGGGTCAGGGACCCACTTGAGCAGGCAGTCTGTCCATTCTCAGATCTCAACCTCTGTGCTGGGAGATCCACTGCTCTCTTCAAAGCTGTCAGACAGAGTCGTTTGCATCTGCAGGGGTTTCTGCTGCTTTTTTTTTTGTTGATGTTGCTGTTGTTGTTTAGCTGTGCCCTGTCCCCAGAGGTGGAGTCTACAGAGACAGGCAGGCCTCCTTGAGCTGCTGTGAGCTCCATGCAGTTCGAGCTTCCCAGTGGCTTTGTTTACCTACTTAAGCCTCAGCAATGGCGAGTGCCCCTCCCGCCGCCTCGCTGCTGCCTTGCCATTAGATCGGAGATGCTGTACCAGCAATAAGGGAGGCTCCGTCGGTTGGGACCCTCCCAGCCAGGTGTGGGATATAATCTCCTGGTGTGCCTGTTTGCTAAGAACCTTGGTAAAGCAGTATTGAGGTTGGAGTTACCCGATTTTCCAGGTGTTGTGTGTCTCATTTCCCCTGGCTAGGAAAAGGGATTCCCTTCCCCCTTGCACTTCCCAGGTGAGGCGATGCCTCACCCTGTTTCAGCTCTCGCTGGTCGGGCTGCAGCAGCTGACCAGCACCCATTGTCTGGCGCTTCTTAGTGAGATGAACCCAGTACCTAAGTTGAAAATGCAGAAATCGCCTGTCTCGTGTGTCGCTCGCGCTGGGAGCTGGAGACTGGAGCTGTTCCTATTCGGCCATCTTGCTCCACCCCCTCCAGGTGATTCTTATCGATTTGCATTTCTTTAATGATCAGTGATGTTGAGCTGTTTTTCATATGTTTGTTGGCTACATGAATGTCTTCTTTTGAGAAGTGTCTGTTTATGCTCTTTGTCCACTTTTTAATGGGGTTGTTTGTTTTTTTCTTGTAAATTTGTTTGAGTTCCTTGTAGATTCTGGATATTAGACCTTTGTCAGATGAATAGATTGCAGATTTTTTTCTCCCACTCTGTAGGTTGCCTGTTCACTCTGATGATAGTTTCTTCTGCTGTGCAGAAGCTCTTAAGTTTAATTAGATACCATTTGTCAATTTTTCCTTTGTTGCAATTGCTTTTGGCAATTTCATCATGAAATGTTTGCCTGTGCTTATGTCTTGAATAGTATTGCCTAGATTTTCTTCCAGGGTTTTTATAGTTTTGGGTTTTACATTTAAGTCTTTAATCCATTTTGGGTTACTTTTGTATAACATGTGAGGAAGGCGTCCAGTTTCAATTTTCTGCAAATGGATATCTAGTTCTCCCAGCACCATTTATTAAATAGGGAATCCCTTTCCCATTGCTTGTTTTCATCAGGATTGTTGAAGATCACATGGTTACAGGTGTATGATCTTATTTCTGAGTTCTCTATTCTGTTCCATTGGTCTATGTGCCTGTTTTTGTAACTGTTACCATGCTGTTTTGGTTATTGTAGTCTTATAGTACAGTTTGAAGTCCAGTAGCGTGACACCTCCAGCTTTGTTCTTTTTGCTTAGGATTGTCTTGGCTATATGGGCTCTTTTCTGGTTCCACATGAATTTTAAAATAGTTTTTTCTAATTCTGTGAAGAATGTTGATGGTAATTTAATGGGAATAGTATTGAATCTATAAATTACTTTGGATAGTATGGCCATTTTCATGATATTGATTCTTCCTATCCATGAACATAGAATATTTTTCCATTTGTTTGTGTCCTCTCTGGTTTCCTTGAGCAGTGGTTTGTAGTTCTTGAAGAGGTCCTTCACTTCCCTTGTTAACTGTATTCCTAGATATTTTATTCTATTTGTAGCAATTGTGAATGGGAGTTCATTTATTATTTTGGCGCTCTGCTTGCCTGTTGTTTGTGTATCAGAATGCTTGTGACTTCTGCACATTGATTTTACTGCTCAGTGATTTATCATGTGTAACTGCAGCCCAGCTGATGATCTATGTTTTAGCCTGTTTTGTGTTCCTGTAAAAGAATACCTGAAGCTGGGTAATTTGTAAAGAAAAAGAGGTTTATTTGGCTCATGGTTCTGCAGGCTGTACAGAAAGCATGGTGTCAGGATCAGCTCAGCTTTTGGTGAGGGCCTCATGTTGCTTCCACTCATGGCTGAAAGTGAAGAGTAGTCAAGTGAGTGCAGAGAGTTCATGGAGAGAGAGAGAGAGAGAGAGAGAGAGAGAGAGAGAGAGAGAGCGCACCAGGACTTTATTCTGTATAAATTTAAAGGGTACAAGTATGGTTTTGTTACATGCATATAATGTATAGTGGTGAAGTCTGGGTGTTGAATGTAACTATTATGTGAATAATGTACATTGTACCTATTAAGTAATTTATTATTATCCGTGCTCATTTCACTCTTCTACCCTTCCAAGTCTCCAGAGTCTATCATTCCATAGTCCGTTTCCATGAGTAAACATTGTTTAGCTCTTGTTTATGAGTGAGAACATGCAGTACTTGACTTTATTTCTGAGTAGCTTCTCTTAAGATCACGACCTCCAGTTTCATCCATTTTGCTTCAAAACACATAGTTTTGTTCCTTTTTATGACCAAGTAGTATTCCATTTGCACATATGCCACATTTTCTTAATCTAGTCATTCTTTGATGGACACCTAGGTTGATTCATATCTTTGTAATTGTGAAGAGTGTTGTGATGATCATATGAGTGATGGTGTCTTTTTTTATACTAATTTCTTTTCCTTTGAGTAGATGCCCAATAGTGGGATTACTAGATCAAGTAACAGTTCTATGCTTAGTTTTTTAAGAAACCTTCATGCTGTTTTCCATAGAGATTGTACTAATTTATATTCCTACCAAGACTGTATAAGCATTCCCTTTTCTCTGAATTCTCCCCAACATGTGTTATTTTTTGACTTTTTAATAATAGCAATTCTGACTGGCTCAAGATTATATCTCATTATGGTTGTAATTTGTACTTCTCTGATGATTAGTGATATGGTTTGGCTCTGTGCCCCCTACCCAAATCTCATTTCAAATAGTAATCCCCAAAGAGTCAGAGGAGGGGCCTGGTGGGAGGTGATTGAATCATGGGGGCAGATTTCCCCTTGTGCTTTCATGATAATAAGTGAGTTCTCATGATATCTGGTTGTTTGAAAGTGTGTGGCATTTCCCCCTTTGCTCTATTTCTCTCCTGCTCCACCATGGTAAGATGAGCTTGTTTCCTCTTTGCCTTCTACCATGAATGTAAGTTTCCTGAGTCCTCCCAGTCATATTTCCTGTTAAGCTTGTGGAACTGTTAGTTCACTAAATCTCTTTTCTTTATAAATTACCCAGTCTCAAGTGGTTCTTTATAGCAGTGTGAAAACAGACTAATACAATTAGTGATGTTGAGCAGTATTTTTATAAGCTTGTTGGCCATTTGCATGTCTTCTTTTGAAAAATATCTGTTCTTCCAATTGCCCATGTTTTGAGGCAGTTATTTGTTGTCATTTCCATTGAGTTGTTTTAGCTCCTTGTGAATTCTGGATATCATTTCCCTGTCAGTTGCATAGTATACAAATACTTTCTCCCATTCTGTAAGTTTTCTGCTCACTTTGCTTTGCAGAAGTTTTTAAATTTCATTAAGTTCCATTTGTCTATTGTTGTTTTATTGCTTATGCTTTTGAGGTCTTAGTCATAAACTCTTTTCCTAAACCAATGCCCAGAATAGTTTTCCTAGGTTTTTGTTTGTTCATCTTAAGATTTTTTTATAGTTTCAGGTTTTACACTTAATTTTTTGATCATCTTGAGGTGACTTTTGTATTTGATAAAAGAAAGGGGTCCAACTTTATTTTTCTGCATTTGGCAATCCAATTTTCTCAGCATCATTTACTGAAAAAGGTGTCCTTTTCCCAGTGTATATTTTTGTAACCTTTGTCAAAGATCAGTTGCCTGTAGACATGCGGCTTTATTTCTAGGTTCTCTATTCTGTTCCATTGGCCCATGCATCTGTTTTTATACCAGTAACATGGTGTTTTGGTTACTATAGCCTTGTGTTATAATTTGAAGTCGGGAAATATGGCGTCTCCAGCTTTGATTTATTTGCTTGGGATTTCTTTGTTTTCTTTTCTGGCTCATTTTTGCCTCCACGTGAATTTTAGCATTATTTTTTCTAATTACTTGAAAAATATGTGGCAAACCCACAGCCAACATCATGAAAAAAGGGAAAAGTTGCATGCATTCCCTCTAAGAACTGGAACAAGACAAATAGGTCTACATTCACCTTTCCTATTCACATAGTATTGGAAGTCCTAGCCAGATGAATCAGGTAAGAGATAGAAGTAAAAGACATCCAAATTGGAAAAGAGAGTCAAATTATCCGTTTACTGACAAATGCTTTTATATCTAGCACACTCTACAGACTCCACCAAAAAACTCTTAAATTTGGTAAATGGATTTAGTAAACTTTCAGGACAGAACATCAATGTAAAAAATCCGTGGCATTTCCATACAACAATAATGATTAAGCTGAGAACCAAATCAAGAAGGCAATCCAATTTACAAGAACTAAAAAGAATATACAGTATCTAGGAATATATTTAACCAATGACATGAATGATTTCTTCGTATCTTAGATTATGGACACCAGAAGTCCTAGTCCATTATCACATTTCATTTAAGCCAAATTTCCCAAGAGCTCCTTCTAGTTAGTGACTGAGTGTGGCAGGGAAACTGAGTAAGGCTCATTTCTGGAAGGCACAGGACTGTGCTGACAGGTGTTTTGATTTGAGGATACCCAATGACCTTGACTAACTCCATTCAGAACTGTACTACAGTCTAAGATACTTATTTCTACCCAAACTTTCTTCCTTCCTTCCCTCTTTAACTCAAGGTCAAGCCTATATCAAAGACTGACTGCTCTCCCAGCCTCCTGCTCCTCTATTCTTGCCTTCTTTTTGTGGCAAACGTTACCTAGCCCCTTCGCTACTTGTCTATTTTGGCCCAGGGTGGTCACACTTTATGAATCATCTCTACACCTACTTGCTTGTTAAGCCCTTTTGCCTACCCTTTAGACCTTATTGGTTCTTATGATGATTGCAACCCTGGCTTTTGGTGGTTAACCACTGCTACCTGACCTCTATTATGTCAAGACCTCCTCATATGCATGGGTATCCTGATTTTGTGACTGCAGCTACTACTGGCCTTCCTGATCAGCAGAAAAGAGCTACCACTCAGCTTCTTAGTGATGCTGGTATCATTTTCACAACTCATCTCCAGTGGCTTCTGAATCATATGTCCTCTGTGCCCTTTTATGGAAAATGTATGATAGATCTTCCAGCTTTACACAATCTATTCCAGCATGCACATTTTTCATCAACCCCTATATAATTTTCTTTCCTGTCTACTAGGGCAGCACAGTCATTTCCAATGTGCTCAATGTTGTCCAATACTTTTTCCAGCTAATTGTCACTCAATATTGAATTAACCACATTCTTGGTGTCCTTGTCAGAGTATTAAAATCTGTATTCCAAATAAGTGCCCTTATATTGATGCATTCTCACCAGTTTAGTTTTCTATTCTGTCCTCCTTTAAAAACATTTTTATTGTTATTTTTATGGATACATAGTAGGTGTCTATATTTATGGAGTATGTGAGATATTTTGACATAGGTATATAATGCATAATAATAACATCAGGGTAAATGGGTATTCATCACCTCAAGCATTTGTATTTTGTATTACAATCAATTTGTACTCTTTTAGTTATTGTAAACAGTATAATTATCATTTACTATCATCACCCTGTTGTGCTATAAAATACTAGATCTTATTCATTCTTTCTACTTTTGTACCTATTAACCATCCCCATTTTCCCATACAACCCCCACTACCGTTTCCAGCCTCTGTTAACCATCACCCTACTCTTTAGCTCTATGAGTTTAATGTTTCAATTTGTAGCTCCCCAAATTAAGTGAATCATGTGACAGTTTTTTTCCCCTGTGTCTGGCTTATTTTTCTTAACATAACAACACTGTTTCTATCCACATTGTTGCAAATGACAGGATCCCATTATATTTTGTGGCTGAATTGTGTATATGTACCACATTTTCTTTATCCATTTGTCTGTTGGTGGGCATTTAGGTTGCTTTCAAAGCTTGGCTGTTGGGAATAGTGCTGCAATAAACTTGGGACTGAAGATACATCTTCAATATACTGGCTTCCTTTCTTTTGGGTATACACTTAACAGTGGGATTGTTGGATCACATGGTAGCTCTATATTTAGTTTTTTGAGGAACCTCCAAATTGTTCTCCATAGTGATTGTAGTAATGTACATTGCCACCAACAGTATATGAGGTTTCCCTTTTCACCACATCCTTGCCAGCATTTGTTATTGCCTGTTTCTTGAATAAAAGCCATTTTAACTGGGGTGACAGGGTATCTCATTGTAGTTTTGATTTGCATTTCTCTGATGATCAGTGATGCTGAGCACCATTTCATATACCTGTTTGCCATTTGCATGTCCTCTTTAGAGAAGCTCTATTCAGATCTTTTGCCCATTTTTAAATTAGATTTTTTTTCCTATAGAGTTGTTTATACTCTGTATATATTCTAGTTATTAACCCCTTGTCAGGTGGATAGTATGCCATGTTTTCTTTCATACTGTGTGTTTTCTCTTTACTATGTGAATTGTTTGCTATGTGGAAGCTTTTGAAATTGTTGTGATCACATTTGTCCAATTTTGCTTGGGTTCCCTAGGCTGGTAGGGTATTGCTCAGGAAATCTTTTGCTGAGTCCGATGTCCTAAAAAATTTTCCTTATGTTTTCTTTTAGAAGTTTCACAGTATGAGATCTTAGATTTATCTTTTTACTCCATTTTGATTTGATTTTTGTATATGGTGAGAGACAGGGGTCTAGTTTCATTCTCTATATGGATATCCAGGTTTTCCCTGCATCATTTATTGAAGAGGCTGTCTTTTCCCCAGTGTATGTTCGTGGCATCTTTGTTAAAAATAAGTTTGCTGTAGGTGTGTGGGTTTGTTCCTGGATTCTCTATTCTGTTTCATTGGCCTAAGTGTCTGTTTTTATGCCTGTACCATGTATTTTGGTTACAATAGCTCTGTAGTCAGGTAATGTGATTTGTCTGGTTTTGTTATTTTTGCTTAGGATATCTTTGGTTATTTGTGGTCTTTTGTGGTTCCATATAAATTTCAGAATTTTTTTTCTAATTCTGTGAAAAATGTCATTATTATTTTGATAGGGTCACATTAAATCTGTAGATTGCTTTAGGTAGTGAACATTTTAACAATATTTATTCTTCGAATCCATGAACTTAGAATATCTTTCTTTTTTTTTTTTTTTTTTTTTTGAGACGGAGTCTCGCTCTGTCTCCCGGGCTGGAGTGCAGTGGCCGGATCTCAGCTCACTGCAAGCTCCGCCTCCCGGGTTTACGCCATTCTCCTGCCTCAGCCTCCCGAGTAGCTGGGACTACAGGCGCCCGCCATCTCGCCCGGCTAATTTTTTGTATTTTTTAGTAGAGACGGGGTTTCACCGTGTTAGCCAGGATGGTCTCGATCTCCTGACCTCGTGATCCGCCCGTCTCGGCCTCCCAAAGTGCTGGGATTACAGGCTTGAGCCACCGCGCCCGGCCTCTTTCTATTTTTTTATGTCCCCTTCAACTTCTTTCATCAATGTTCTATACTTTTCATTGTAGAGTTCTTTCGCTTCTTTGGCTAAGTTAATTCCTAGGTATTTTATTAGTCTGATGTTTCTTTGTTGATTTTCTGTCTGAGGGATCTGCCCAATGCTGAAAGTGGGGTGTTGAAGTCTCTAGCTAATCCACTGTTTACCCCACCTCAAGCCCAAAACACCATGAGGACTTGCCTTGGAGTTGCAGTCCTTGTGGTAGGCACAGACTGCCCTTCAAGTTTATTTAGGACTCCAGAGAGCTTCAACCTGTGGTGGCAAGGCTTGCCAAAATTAAAGTTCTGAGCACTGGGATGAACAATTCTCCTCTGGGTGGGGGTTGATTAAATGCCCCCTCCTTGGACATCAACTGAGTACTGCCCGGTGTTTCTTTCCACTGTGACAGGGCAGTGCTGAGTTCAGTGCACAGTCCCACAGACATGGTGCTCTCTCTCCCCCAAACACTCAAATTCTCTGTGTCACACAACCACTGCCAGGGGATAGGGGAAGGGTGCACTCTGTGATTCAAGACTGTCTTTACCAGTTTCAGTGCCTCTGTCAGCAATACAAAGCTAAAACCAGGTACTCTGGTTCTTTACCTGATATTTTGTCTTTATGAAGTTGCTTATTTGTGTAGACAGTTGTTAAATTTGGTGTTCCTGAAGGAAGGGCAATCAGTAGAAGTTTCTATTTGTCCATCTTGCCCTCCTCCCACTTCATTCTGGCCTCCTTGGTCAAGCATTCTCATTATTCAGTCCTGATGGTATTTTATGAATCCTTGCCATAAAATTCCTCCTTTTCTTTGCCATTCTTCAGGTTATAACCTCTTCCCTGTTTTACTAGGCCCAGCATTTTCCTAGTAGACTTATGCTGAAATTTAATGCTAGTGTTCATCCCAGTGGCCAGGACAAAAGCTTGAGGCAGCTTCTGAGGATGGCAGCTGTTGAGTTATGGGAGGAGGTGAAAGTGATTGCTCTTACCTGAGAAGTTTGAGGTTGATCTCTGCAAGCTCAGAGATCACAGAGATTTCTGCAGAATCAACTTCTTCATGGGCCACCCACCCAGATGTTTCTGCTCAATGTTTCACAGTACCATAACGTACCAGGACCCAGCTATAACATCACAGATGTGCCTGGGCTTAGTACTCCACTGGTTGAAGAGTTCTATGAGTCCAATGATTAAATAGTAATAGTCTTAAATAAGTTCATTGTTTCTGTCTATATTTTTCTGCTGCAACTATAAAAAATGATTAAGTTAAGTGACCATCAGAATGTGGGTTTCCTTGCTTGGTGTAAGAAATGAGTTATTTGGAAACTACTTATTTAAGCTACACCTTTAATTTCCCTCCCTCTTTCCATTCTTCTCTCCCTCTCTCATGTCTCCTCCCTCCCTTTTTCCCTCCCTCCTTCCCTTCCTCTTCTTTCCTCCCTCCTCCCTTTCCTTCTTCTTTTCTCCTTGTCTCTATCCTGTCAAATCTCTATTTCCCCCCATTTCTCCAGTTTTTCTCTCTCATTCTTTTTTACCTTCATTTTTTTTCAGAAATTCTGCTTTGATGAGGTATTACAATGTAAATTTACTAAATTTTCTGACTGTTGCTTTCCTGTTGGCTCAGAATATTGTGATGAATGCTCATTCTGATAATGTCAATATATACTACATTCCTTTACACAGCTATAGCATCATTATATGGTAAACAGTCTTTCAATTTTTAAAAATTCACATTTCACATGCCTGAAAATGAGGCAAGATCCACTTTCTCCCCCTTTTTTGATATGACAGATATGCACTTGTACTAAAAAATGTCATGTTATAGTCATATATGTGTCACTCAAAATTTTGTTTAGTTATAACTGTGTCACTGTAATTTCTAGTTTTCTGAACAGCAGAGCAATGCAATTCTTACCTGCTAAATAATGTAAAATAAGTAGCCCAGTTTCTCCCATTGTCAAAGGTGATAGCCTGCCCTCTATTCTTTTGTGAGTAATACCCATTCTAGATTGTTCATCTGATAGCCAATTCATCAGGCAGTCACCGATGCATGAGTGAACCTAGCAGAAATCTGCCATACTGGCTCAGTCTAAATTTACTGCCATATCAATCCATGGAATAGTAAACTAAAGTAATTCTTGTTGTTTGAAATCACTGAAGTTTTGATAGTTTATTACATAGAGTAGTTGAATTCTTACAGTAAACAAGGAATTAAAATACAATGTGATAAGTACCATAAGTTCACGATGCTATAGTAGACACCTAAGACAAAAAGTACTTTATTCTTGGGAAATAATGTTTTTAATATGAAAACTTGAATGCTGAGTAGAGTTAGGCAACCAGTGGGTTGGATAGTAGAAAATGCAAAGAAGAAAATAAAATTTAGAATATGAAAACATAAATTAGAACCTTCACCTCTCTAAACCTTTTCTAAAATTTATGAATTAAAAATAATAGTAATATTTATGCAGAACATTTAAAGGTCATTTGATATATGTTCTAAGTTAACCCTAATTCAAGAGACCTGAAATACTAATATGCTATTCCTGTTAGAGTGAGGTATATGGAAGCCAGTTGGTAAAAGAGATCCTGGCCCAAGTATCACCCTCATAGTAGGTAAAATTAGTGCATTATCCTATACCGTGGCTATTTCCTTGATCCCTAAGGATCAGAATGAATGTATTTAGCATCTGATGGAACTCTCACATAGATTCTCACAATATTATGAGAAAGACTAAGAGGAAACACCCACAACTAGCATGGTTCTTCAGACAAGATAGTAAATTAACAACAATGCAGCATCCTCAATTGAATTTCAAAGATTAATCCACTTTAAATGACTTATAGCCATTTGGCATGCATTTTTGTTCTGTACAGTTTTTAATTTGCTATCATAACAGATAACCACAAACTTTTTGGTTTAAAAATAACACAGATCTCACAGTTTCATGGGTCAGAAGTTCCAACCTACACAAACTTGGCAGCCAGATTACAATATCACAGTTATGTAGGCCAGAAGTCTGGGTGGGCACAACTGATTTATCTGTTCCTGGTCTCTTAAGGCTGAAATCAAGTTGGTGGGCAGCCTGGCTCTTATATGAAGACTGTGGGGTAAAATCTATTTCTAAGCTTTGTTGTGTCATTAGGAGAATTTAGTTCTTTGAGACTGTAGGGCTGAAATTCCTATTTCTCTACTGTCACCTGGAAACCTCTCTTATTTCCTTAAAGCTACCTTCATTTTCTATCATGATTACACCTTCATCTTCAAACCAGCAGCTAGCGTAGAGTACTTCTCGTGGTATGAATCTTTTTGACCTTCTCTTCTGTTGCTTTCTTTCTCCTCCTGCCATAGAAAGTTCTCTGCTTTTAATGAATGGCTTATGTGATTAGATTAGGCTATGAAGAAAATCCAAGATTATCTCCCTATTTTAAACTCCATGACCTCAATTATATCTGGAAGTCCCTTTCCTGTGCAATACAACATATTCACAGATTACAGGAATTAGGGTGTGGACATCTTTGGTGGGACATTATTTGCCTACCACGGGTTCCTACCATGTCACTTCATTCAAGTCACTGTTACACAAATCACTCTACAATAAACAGATGGATCAAGGAGGCTGATGATGAACTAATTTATTCAAGTTGATACTCTATTTTTATTCTACCATTGTTATAACGTATATTATGTCTTTATTAGAACAGATCATACACCCTCTGGAACAAGTAATGGCACTATTTTTTCTGATGAATATATTCCTCTCAGTAGAGACAAGTAAAAACAGTATGCATTCACTTTTGATGGATAGTATTTCATACTCCCTGTATTGTTAGTGAGACAAAGATGTACCTTACAAACATTTAGGGACCTGCCACAGCAATGAAGTTTTTAGCTGTTTATTAATCTGGGCAATACTGTTATGCTACCTGAAAAGTGAAAGGCAAATAATTTTTCCTAGTACATTTGCCATTTACAAATAAGCAAGCACTTGGTAAACATGCTTGGATTTTGAAGGCAGCATATCCCGTACTTGAGAATGATACTTAGACTTAATTTTCTAGAAAATTTCATACAGGGCCAGGCATTGAGGCTCATGCCTGTAACCCCAGAACTTTGGGAGACCAAGGCGGGCAGATCACCTGAGATCAGGAGTTTGAAACCAGCCTGGCCAACATGGTGAAACCCCGTCTCTACTAAGAATACAAAAAAGAAAAAAAAAAAAATTAGCTGGGTGTGGTGGTGGAGACAGGAAAAATAGTAAACAGGCTAGTAGAAAGAATAACATAAATTAAAATCTGAGGGGCACATTAAAGAATTATTGCCTCAGGATCTGAGTTAAATCCATATTTTGAGGAAAATCAGTTACAATTAGATGGTGATTTTGTCAAAGAAGTGTAAACTAAACTTTCTGAAAACCAGAATTCCCCATTTTATTGCTTAAAAGGTAGTACTGAACTATCAACATATTGCATGTGATTTAATATATTTTTCATTTGTACGGGTGAGTTTATGTTGGGTCTTTATGACATTACATGAATTTTAGAAGTGGTGTCTGTAGAGTATTAAACATTATTGTGAGCAGAGTGATCTAATAACTGTGTCATCTGGATGCAGTTTTAGAAGGCTGAATGGAAATATGGACTAGGTTAGCACTCTCTCAAGTGCGGTCTATAGACCAGTGCCCTTCTGTGACTATTGGTTACCAGTTAACCCGGAGATACAAACAGGAATCTAAAGCAAGACTTTCAAAAATATTACGCAATTTGACATTTTCAGGACATGTAATCATGTAATAAACGGGATTGTCTGGAGGAAAAGATAAATAAGGATGGAAGTTGTCATTCATATGAGATAAGACAAATACAGCACAAGTTATGTGCTAGTATCTAATTCACAACAAAATGGAAATACAAATATTACAAGTCTGGTTCTTCACCACATACAGCTTAAGGATACTTGAAGTAAATTATAAATGAGGGGATACATCTCTCTATCTAGGAAAGAAGGAATGAAAACTAAAATTGAGGTTCTATACTATGTGTCTTCCTTATATTATTTTCATATCTCCAGTTTCCAGATGAATTATTAAGTTATTAGTTCAGCTGCACACCAATAGAAAATGTCCAGACAAGTTTCTGAATCCTGATCTGTTTTTTTCCAAAGCCCATAATCGTTATTTTGTACCATAATGTCCTGGGAGTGAAGAAATGAAATGAGAACAAAAATTGTAATACATGTAAAACAATGAGATAAGTCTGGTGCATTAGAAAAAAGTTTCCACACAGTTTTTTT
Source organism: Rhinopithecus bieti (assembly GCF_001698545.2). NCBI lineage: Eukaryota > Metazoa > Chordata > Mammalia > Primates > Cercopithecidae > Rhinopithecus > Rhinopithecus bieti. The sequence goes on from NW_016803107.1 coordinate 242,991, forward strand.
TTGTAGCTACTTTGAAATATAAGTTAAATATTAGGGAGGATGCAAATTGTTTCTGAATTTGACAATCGTAATTGAGAGAAATAGCAAGACATTCAAGTAATATCTGTACTCTCATGTTTATGGTAGCACTATCCACAATAGCCAAGATGTGGAATCAATCTACATGTCCATTAATGGATAAATAAATCAAGAAAATGTGGTACATATACATAATGGAATATTCTTCAACCATAAAAACAAAATCCTGTCATTTGTGACAACATGAGTGAACCTGGAGAACATTAAGTTAAGAGAAACAACCCAGTCACAGAAAGGCAAATACTGCATGATGCTATACATACGTGGAATCTGAAAAAGTTGATCTCATAGAAGCACAGCATAGCATAGTGGACACTAGAGGCTGGGGCAGCTGTGAGGAGATGTTGGTCGAAGGATATAAAATTACAGTTAAATAAAAGGAATACATTTTATAGATCTGTCATACAGCATGATGACTATAGTTAATGACAATATATTGTATTCTTGAAAAATGCTAAGAGAGTGGATGTTTTGTTCTCACCACAAAACTAATAACTATGTTAGGTAAACACATATGTTAATTAGCTAGATTTAATCATTCCACAATGTATAGATACTTCAAAACACCATGCTGTATGATCACATACAACCTTATTAATTAAATTAAATTAAATCTGCATTCGATTAAATCTGCATACAATTTTATCTGTCAATTTAAAAAAATAAATAAATGAGCTTGAAAAATAATGTGCACAAGATAGGGAGCATAATTTTTATCGTGCATTACTGGGATGAAACATGCAAAAATGTCTTGGAAACAACAAAGTTTGTCAGGCCTGCTGAATAGAGCAGAATAACTGAAAGTGAGTATAGCTGAGAGCTTAGAGGACTTAGAGGCGAGAAGACATAAATGAGCAGAAAGGTTCTCTCCTTTTAAGATGTGGAGAACTAGTGGTGATACTAATGATGATGCTGAAGGAGAAATGCCAGAAACTTGACATGAAGTGATGCCTTTAGTGTTCAAGGGAATATATTTTACTGCACTTTTAACTTATTTTGTTTCCTGCAATGCCAAATATAAAATATACCTGTACTCACTGGCGTGCTGATAAATTGAATCTTTTTTTTTTTTTTTTTTTTAGATGGAGTCTCACTCTGTCACCCAGGCTGAAGTTCAGTGGCGCCATCTTGGCTCACTGCAACCTCCGCCTCCTGGGTTTAAGTGATTTTCCTGCCTCAGCCTCAGGAGTAGCTGGGATTAAAGGCCTGCGCCACCACGCCTGGTTAATTTTTTTGTATTTTTAGTAGAGACAGGGTTCCACCATGTTGACCAGGCTGTTCTGAAACTGCTGGGATTACCGGTGCGAGCCACCGCACCCGGCCAACTGAATCTTTAAAACCAAAGGAAAGTCCTCATATTTAATGCTTATCAATTCTCATGGAGTAAATATTCTCATTATGAATGATTTTAAGCTACCAATATGATATTACAGAATGCATAGTTGGGAAGAGATGCACACAACGGGCTCTTTCAAGCTGATGTGTGCTGCCTCCAGCACACTGCTGCCCCAGTGTTTGTGGGGTACATGGAATGTTTCTCCCATCTATCACTACTTTTCCAGTGGCAATAAATTGGTGTGACTGCCTTTAGTTTTCCATTTCCATTTCACTTGGAACTTTCTCTACCATTTTATGCAATAGAAGTTTTGAGGCTTCTGCTTTTTTCTTAAATCAGTAGTTACCATAGGTTCTGTTTCAGGAACCAAACATTTTGGGTGTTGCTCTGTATAACTGTATAGGCTAAGAACCATGAAGATTCTTTACTTTGGTTCTTTGATTGATTAAGGGAGTCTTATAGGTCCTTCATGTCATTTGTCAAAACTCTGAAGTTTTATTGAAAATAATGTTTGTGTGTTTATCTGTGGAGAAGGATTCATGCATTTCATTAGATTCCTGAGGGATCATTGTGCAAAAAAAGTGTTCAGAACCTCTGCCTCAAATTTTCTTGCAGTCTACATCATGATCTTTTCTAACTCTTGAAAGTTCCTATTTCCTGTGATAAATCAGCAAGTGTGCCTCATCCCTGAAGTTTTTCTTTGGACTGGAAAGTTCAACACTGGATAATGACTTACATGCCATGGGACATCTATTTCTACCTTCTGTATAATGAATTATCCATGAAGAAAACAGCTAATGTGTATTTTAAGAAAGCTATCAAAACCTTTTAAGACATGGCATAGATTTATGGAGATCCACATCTTATTTTTGATCTTATAACCTTTCTGTTAGATGTTTTTGGCAGAATACGTAATTCAGTGGTGAAGCACAAGGCATCTGAGATACAGGATGCCTGGGTTCAAATCTCAACCCTGCACCATCTTATTCACATGTCTTTTGCTGGCCCAAATGCCACTAGACTTGTTCCTTCACCTGTAACATTTAATAAATAATATTGTGTATTTCATTTGACTGTTATGAGGATTAAATGAAATATATCTTAAAAAATTTAGTAGAACACCTAGCCTGAAACAAAGAGTCAATACGTGTTGGTTGCTGGGAGTATTATTTTTATTATGTCACTATTGTCATTTTCCTAATTAAGCTACAAATGTCTCAGGGTGATATATCATTCTCATATTTTATGACTAAATACAAAACATATTTACTGTTGAGTGAATGAAAACTATGAAAAAAACACATCCAATAGGCACTAAGCTACCAAGTTTGCTTTTCTATAGTGCAAGTCACTTACGCCAGGTTTTTTTGCATCAAATAAAATTATGTCTGTTCATTTTGTAAGCAGCAGACTGAGCAGAGCCTTGTGTATCTGTTTTGGTTTTACACTGTAGATGATGGGGCTGAACACAAGGGGTAAAAGCAGGTATACATTGGCTGTCACTGAATGGACCACTCTGGGGGCTGATGGACCATAGCGATACACCAAGGACAGGCTCAGCATGGGGAGGTAGAAGATAGCAACTGCTCCCACGTGGGAGACACAGGTGCTGAAGACCTTGTGCCGTTCTTCAGGGGAGGCAATTCTGAGGACAGAGTGAAAAATTAAGATATATGACAGGGCAATGCATGGCGTATCTATTCCAGTTGTCAGGATGAGATCTATTAATCCACAGATTAATGTCTGAATGTCTGAACAGGTTAATTGAATCACATCTGGATGGTAACAGTAGGAGTGGGAAAGGGCATTCATTCTATAGAAATAGAGAGGCTTAAGGAACAAAAGTAGTGGTAGTATTAGTACTACAGCACATGTAATCATCAGGAAATCCATCTGAATGATTCTGGAATTAGTGAGAATGGTAGTGTACCTCAGAGGATCACAGATGGCCACATAACGGTCAAAGGCCATAGCCACCAGCACCCCAGATTGCATGATAGTGAATCCATGAAGAAGAAACATCTGGACAACGCAGCTGTATAGACTGATTTTGCGTGCATCAAACCAGAGGATACCTAATGTTGTTGACAATGTAGAAACAGTCAGGCCCAGATCAGTGGCTGATAGCATGGAGAGGAAATAATACATGGGCTCATGGAGACTCTGCTGGGTAATGATGACAAACAGGATTATGCTGTGTCCAGAGAAGGCAATGGTGTAAAAACAAGAAAAATGAATGGAGATCCAGGCATGGGAGACTCTAGGTCAGGACTGCTGGTTAACAAGAAGGTTGGAAATTTAGATGTCAAGTTGCTTAGGATTTCCATGGTATCGCAGTTTTGCAGCATTTGTCCTCAAAATGCTCCCACCCTATAGAAGTGATACATTACAGTGTTATGCAAAATATTCAGATAAATATTCTTTTGGTTAGGAGAGTTGTCCCAGGTCATAGATAAGCGCTGCATCATTGAGAAATCTCTAAATTAAATTATAATGTTCATCTACCATTCATAGCCAGGGATATTAAGCAAATATATATATATTTAAGCAAATATATATAAGCAAATATATTAAGCAAATATATATATATATAAAAACCTAAAATTCAAGGAAAGTATGTCCTTATTTTATACCACTTTAGGATAATTTTTTTTATATTTATAAAACTTTGAGCTCCATAATATCATAAGAGCCTATGAATAAAGACTTGGTTAAAGGATAAGTACATTAATTTTGAATATGTTTGAGTGAAAAGAATAAGAGAAAGATATTTATAAGTATCCTCAATTCTGCAGTGACCATGTGGATGTGAATCTGCAGACCCAGATCTCCAGATAATTGCCAGTAATATAAATTTGGATGTTAGAACTGCATATGTGTCATTTTCATCCAACACTGTAGGTGAACAACTGCAGAGAGTAGATTTACAAGGGAAAACCAATGAAGACAGAACTCTGTAGAATATTGGAAAGGATCATATCTATTACAGCAAGATGAGACCGGTTTTATGGGAACCATAGAAACCAAGAGAACATGGCATGAACCACTATTACATGAACAGCTGTGTTGAATTGTTTGTGCTGTCAAGTCTGGCAAGGATTAAAAAATGCAAATGCAGCCAAGAGCTCATTAGTGACCCCAGGAAATACAGCTGGAAACTGAGAACCTGCTTCAGTGACTTTGGTAATGAATGGAAGGGTTAGCAGTGGAGGTACGGTTTATTTTATTTCTGAAACTTGGCAGTGAAGGCAAGGAGAGAAATAGGCCATGATTAAAGAAGAGTATAACATAAATGGAGAATTTTTACAAAATGGCAAGTACTTAGAGAAATGGCTAAATTCATAAACTGAAGTTAATGATACAATAGGTATGATAAAATTGGAAATATAGAATGTGAAGAATTGATTGATATATAAATGTCCTTCAGAAAATATTAGGTCATTGAATATAGAGAATGCTAATGATTAGTAATTACCCCTCAAAAAGCTTAGGACCATCATTTCGATTGACACTAGAGAGTAAGTAGCAAATGGTAGGTTGGTGGAAGTTTATGTGAAGAAAAGTTACCCATGTCTACCTTTTGCTCTGTTAAGTATCAGGAGGAAATTTACTGCTGTTCAAAAGTATGAACTGATGACTTGAGGAGATGGTAGAAGTTTTCAGGAGAAAGGGAATGAGAAAAGCAGTTGACTCAGTAAACACAGAAATGCAATATGGATTTCAATTAAAATTCTAAAAGTTATTTTATAAATTAATACATTTATATTGTTCTAATCAATTCTAGGAAGATTTAAAATTGAATAATAGCAATATTCAATATGTTGTAATTTTCAATCAAGCCTTTTAAAAATACCAGGTGACAGAATGTAAAATTTAAGTTCAGGAGAGTACATGTTACTATTCCCTTAGGTTAGTTAGGTTCCAATCCTTGAGGATTAACTCCTCCTGTAAAAGATGAGGAATGTACCACTTGGCAAGTTGGGCATCGTTGGATAATAGCTTTAGCTTCTTTCCAGGTAATGCTGTATCTGCGTTTGGGACTAGAGGCATTAACATGGGTTAAATTGTGAAAATGTCTGGCATTAGATATTGCAGTAGCAACTAGGCAATCAGCCATTTGATTCCCTTCAGTCAAAGGTCCTGGAAGAGGTGTATGAGCCCTAATGTGAGTGATGTAAAAAGGGTCCATTCTACTTCTAACTGCTGTTTGCAGTTGGGTAAATAAAGTCATCAGTTGTTCATCTGTATGAAACTGTAACTGAGCATTTTCAATTAACTGTGTGGAATGAACCACGTATGAAGAATCAGAAATCACATTAATAGGCATTTCAAAAGCAGTCAATACCTCAATTATAGCTACAAGCTCCACTTTTTGAACTGAAGTATAGGACGTCTGGAAAACTTTACCTTTTGATACAGAATAAGAAGCTATACCATTACTAGACCCATCTGTAAAACAATGAAAATGCTTAGCAGGCTGCAGGTTGTTTACCACAGGAATTGTAAATGCAAACCGTTCACAGGCTTACTCAGCTAAAGGGATAGTAAAGAAACAGTCTTTTAAATCTATGACTATTAAAGGCCAACTTTTTGAAATTACAGAAGAAGAAGGCAATCCTGGCTGTAATGTTCCCATAGGTTGTATAACTGAATTGATGACTCTTAAGTCAGTTAACATTCTCCACTTACCTGATTTTTTCTTAATTATGAAAAATAGAGAATTCCAAGGGGAAAATGTTGGAGCTATGTACCCATTTTCTAATTGTTCAGTAACCAATTTCTCTAAAGCCTTCAGTTTCTCTTTACTTAGTGGCCATTGTTCTATCCAAATTGGCTTATCTGTTAACCATTTTAAAGGTATAGGTTCTGGAGGCTTAACAATGGCCGCCATCAAAAATGATATCCTAATCTTTGGTGGGAACTTTGTCTTTCCACTTGAAGTGGTTCTTTCAAACCTTGCAATTTTATTTTTCTAGTCCCATACCAGAGACATACCCCAATTCATGCATTGTATGTTGACTTTGAGGGCTGTGTAATTGTTCTGGAAATAGAGCTCGTGCTCCCCATTGTTGTAATAAATCTCTTCCCCATAAATTTATAGGTAAAGAAGTTATAATTGGTTAAATAGTCCCAGGTTGTCCATTGGGCCCTTCACAATGCAAAATATAACTACTTCGATATACTTCAGGGGCTTTACCAACTCCAACTATGTTAAATTGAGTGCGTTGAATTGGCCACACAGACGGCCATTGCTGTAGAGAAATGATTGAAATGTCCACTCCTGTATCTACCAAACCTTTAAATCTCTTTCCCTGAATAGTTATTTCACAGGTAGGACGTTTATCAGTAATTTGATTTACCCAATAAGCTGCTTTGCCTTGTTTGTTTGTGCTTCCAAATCCTCCTGTTCATTTAATTTCACTTTTTCTCATTTCTACATATGGCACAATCAGGAGCTGTGCTATGCGGTCTCCTGGCTCTGCTTTCCAGGGAACAGAAGTAGGTATAACAGTTTAAATTTTCCCACTGTAATCGGAATCAATGACTCCTGTGTGTANATCCTATAATAAGTACACATGTTACTATTCCCTTAGGTTAGTTAGGTTCCAATCCTTGAGGATTAACTCCTCCTGTAAAAGATGAGGAATGTACCACTTGGCAAGTTGGGCATCGTTGGATAATAGCTTTAGCTTCTTTCCAGGTAATGCTGTATCTGCGTTTGGGACTAGAGGCATTAACATGGGTTAAATTGTGAAAATGTCTGGCATTAGATATTGCAGTAGCAACTAGGCAATCAGCCATTTGATTCCCTTCAGTCAAAGGTCCTGGAAGAGGTGTATGAGCCCTAATGTGAGTGATGTAAAAGGGTCCATTCTACTTCTAACTGCTGTTTGCAGTTGGGTAAATAAAGTCATCAGTTGTTCATCTGTATGAAACTGTAACTGAGCATTTTCAATTAACTGTGTGGAATGAACCACGTATGAAGAATCAGAAATCACATTAATAGGCATTTCAAAAGCAGTCAATACCTCAATTATAGCTACAAGCTCCACTTTTGAACTGAAGTATAGGACGTCTGGAAAACTTTACCTTTTGATACAGAATAAGAAGCTATACCATTACTAGACCCATCTGTAAAACAATGAAAATGCTTAGCAGGCTGCAGGTTGTTTACCACAGGAATTGTAAATGCAAACCGTTCACAGGCTTACTCAGCTAAAGGGATAGTAAAGAAACAGTCTTTTAAATCTATGACTATTAAAGGCCAACTTTTGAAATTACAGAAGAAGAAGGCAATCCTGGCTGTAATGTTCCCATAGGTTGTATAACTGAATTGATGACTCTTAAGTCAGTTAACATTCTCCACTTACCTGATTTTTTCTTAATTATGAAAATAGAGAATTCCAAGGGGAAAATGTTGGAGCTATGTACCCATTTTCTAATTGTTCAGTAACCAATTTCTCTAAAGCCTTCAGTTTCTCTTTACTTAGCGGCCATTGTTCTATCCAAATTGGCTTATCTGTTAACCATTTTAAAGGTATAGGTTCTGGAGGCTTAACAATGGCCGCCATCAAAATGGTATCCTAATCTTTGGTGGGAACTTTGTCTTTCCACTTGAAGTGGTTCTTTCAAACCTTGCAATTTTATTTTCTAGTCCCATACCAGAGACATACCCCAATTCATGCATTGTATGTTGACTTTGAGGGCTGTGTAATTGTTCTGGAAATAGAGCTCGTGCTCCCCATTGTTGTAATAAATCTCTTCCCCATAAATTTATAGGTAAAGAAGTTATAATTGGTTAAATAGTCCCAGGTTGTCCATTGGGCCCTTCACAATGCAAAATATAACTACTTCGATATACTTCAGGGGCTTTACCAACTCCAACTATGTTAAATTGAGTGCGTTGAATTGGCCACACAGACGGCCATTGCTGTAGAGAAATGATTGAAATGTCCACTCCTGTATCTACCAAACCTTTAAATCTCTTTCCCTGAATAGTTATTTCACAGGTAGGACGTTTATCAGTAATTTGATTTACCCAATAAGCTGCTTTGCCTTGTTTGTTTGTGCTTCCAAATCCTCCTGTTCATTTAATTTCACTTTTCTCATTTCTACATATGGCACAATCAGGAGCTGTGCTATGCGGTCTCCTGGCTCTGCTTTCCAGGGAACAGAAGTAGGTATAACAGTTTAAATTTTCCCACTGTAATCGGAATCAATGACTCCTGTGTGTATTTTTATGCCTTCTAAACTTAAACTAGACTTTCCTAAAAGTAATCCTATTATACCCACTGGCAAGGGTCTACAGATTCCTGTTGGGACATTTTGCAGAGGTTCCCCAGGCAGAAGGCTCACAGCTTTTGTGCAGCGTAAATCTACTGCAGCGCTACCAGCTGTGGCGGGGGACAGACATTGTACAGGGGTGAGGGAATGGCCTAAGCTGGAAATGCCCTGGTTTGGAAAGGGGCCCAGGACGGGCCCCTGATGGAGTTTCCCGAAATCGGGTTCCCTTCTTTATCAAACTTAGAGTGACATTGATTAGCCCAATGTTTTCCTTTTTTACATTTTGGATATATTTTGGGCTCAACAGTTTTCTTTTTTCCCCTATCTGGCGGCCTGACTCGCTATTTTTTCTACATTCTTTTTTAGTAATACAATGCTTCCCACAGTTAAAACAAGCTCCAGGAAATGGAGTATTTCCTTCATCCACTCTCAGTCCTGCCATTGCCTGTGCCAACAAAGTAGCTTTATGCAGATTACCTCCGATACCATCACAGGCCTTGGTATAATCAACTAAATGTGCTTTCCCTCTGATAGGTCGCAGAGCAGCCTGGCAATCGGGATTAGCATTGTCCAAAGCTAATAACTGCAACACTATATCCTGAGCAGCCCAATCTGCAATCATGTTTTTAAGAGACCCCTGTAACCAAGCTATAACATCAACGTATGGTTCTCTTGGTCCCTGTTTTATAGCACTAAAGGAAGAGTAAAATCACCTGAAGTGATTTTTTCCCAAGCTCTAATGCATACTCTGCTAAACTGTTCTGTGTCGTCATCCTGCATGACCACTTGTGCATCAAAACCAGCCCAGCCACCAACTCCCCAAAGTTGGTCTGCAGTTATATTAATTTGAGGTTGGGCCTGGACATTGTGAGCAGCCTGAATGGAAGCTTCGTCTGCCCACCAAGTCTTAAATTATAAGAGCTGAGCAGGAGTTAGACAAGCTCGAGTAAGAGCATCCCAGTCGGTAGGTATCATCCGACTGGAAACAGCAACATTCTTTAACAGTCCCATTACAAAAGGAGAGCCTGGTCCATACTGATTTATAGCTTGTTTAAATTCTTTGAGTAATTTAAAAGGAAAAGGCTCAAATGTAGCTATAATATTTCCCTCTTGATCTGGGGGTTGTATTCTAACAGGGAAGTGCCAAGCCTCTATATCACTCTCTCGTCTAGCTTGCTGAATTCATGCCTGAATAGAACTAAGAGCAGTCACTTGAGGAGCTGCTCAAACAGTCACTGGGGCAACTACTTTTCACCCAGTGTCTTCCGGGAAAGAAAGATCTGGAGGGCCTTTTTCTTCAAAATAATAATGAGGGGGTGCAGAAGGGTAGGGATGAACCTCTCCCTCCTTTGCTGCTTTAGCTTTAGCTGGCAAATAAACATGCTCTGTAACCTCTTCTGTTACTTTGCTATACTCTCATTCCTCCTCATCATCATTGTGAAAAAGTTCCAAGGTAAAACGAACCAGACTCCACACCTGTCCCATCATTACCCTGATGCTTCCGAGCTCCCCTTCTTACTCACCACGGGGATTGCTTTAAGAGTACTTGGGTGTCCCCCAGCTTAGTTCCATGTTTTCCAAGCATCGCTCCAGTGACCCTTTGACCTAGATTCGAGCCCCCATGATGTGTCCATCCCCCCATGATGGTCCATCCCTGACCAGTTTGGTCAGGGAGACCCTAACCCAGCGGTGCTAGAGGAATTAAAGACACACACACAGAAATAGAGAGGTGTGAAGTGGGAAATCAGGGGTCTCACAGCCTTCAGAGCTGAGAGTCCCAAACAGAGAGTTACCCACATATTTATTAACAGCAAACTAGTCATTAGCATTGTTTCTATAGATGTTAAATTAACTAAAAGTATCCCTTATGGGAAATGAAAGGATGGGCTGAATTAAAGGAATAGGTTGGGCTACTTTACTGCAGCAGGAGCATGTCCTTAAGGCACAGATCACTCATGCTATTGTTTGTGGCTTAAGAATGCCTTTAAGTGGTTTTCCGCCTTCGAGGCGGGGGGCAGAGGGGGCAGGTGTTCCTTGCCCTTATTCCCATAAACCCACAACCTTCCAGCTTAGGCATTAGGGCCATTATGAACATGTTACAGTGCTGCAGAGATTTTGTTAATGGCTAGTTTTGGGGCCAGTTTATGGCCAGATTTTGGGGGGTTTGCTCCTAACAGGGTGCTAACTGACCAGCTCACCATGCCACGTCTCAGCAACACCACATCTGAGTTCCCAATCTTCCTCCTAACAGGCTTCCCCGGGCTGGAGGCCTTCCACATCTGGATCTCAATTCTCTTCTTCCTTCTGAGCGCAGTTGTTCTCTTAGGGAACAGCATGATCCTATTGGTTGTTATCTGGAGCCAAACCCCCATGAACCCATGCACTATTTTCTCTTCATGCTATCTATCACTGACCTGGGACTGACCCTCTCCACAATGCCCATGACACTCAGTGTCCTCTGGTTCAATGCACGTGAAATCACCCTCAATGCATGTATCATCCAGCTCTTTTTCCTTCACAGCTCTGGCTTTATGGAATCCTCAGTACTGATGGTCATGGCTTTTGACCGCTTTGTTGCCATTTGCAGACCCCTCAGATATGCTACCATCCTGACAGACTCCAGAATTCTAAAGATTGGTGTAGCAATAGTTCTAAGAATGTTGATCAGCCTCTGTTCATCCCTCTTTCTCATTAAGAGACTGTCATTTTGCAAAGTCAATGTCCTTTCCCATTCTTACTGCTTCCACCCTGATGTACTTAAGGTTGCATGTTCTGATTCAAGAATGAACAGCTATGGAGGCTTAGTTGTTCTCATTCTGGTCACCAGGGTTGATACACCATGTGTTGTGTTTTCCTACATCCTGATAATCCACTCTGCACTAAACATCACCTCTTCAGAGGGATGGAGGAAGGCCTTCAACACTTGTGGATCTCACATTGGGACAGTTGCAGTCTTCTACATTCCCTGGATTGTCCTTTTTCAGTGGTCCACAGATTTTTCCATAAGCTTTACCACATGTCCACCCACTATTGTCCAACATCCATTTCCTTGGACCCCTGTGCTGAACCCCATCATATATCGTGTGAAGACTAAACAAAGCTGCAGGGCTATCCTCAAGCTCTTTCAAACAAAATAAAAAGAAATGTGGTGGGGACTGTTCTTCCTGCTGGGGTCTACCTGATCCAATTATACTCTGTTGCATTTCTCCTCCATGCCAACCCATATTTCTTCTCTAGTAACAAAAAGAAGAACAGTAATGTTTACTGAGCACCCACTGTCTTCAAGTTCTGCATTTGTCTCCTTTAAGTACATGCTTTCTTTTACTTAGCTTAAACAACAGTTCTTTGAAATGGATAACCATAATTTAAATTTATGAATTAATAAATGCAGGGACTGGAATATTGAATGACTAGTTTAAGATTAAAAATCTGGAATTTATGTCCACAGCTATTATCTCAAAATCCCATGCTCTTCCTGGATATCATGCTGGCTCTAAGTATAGAAGATTCAGTTAATGCCATTGTTTGAGGATACATGGATATTCAGTTCTGCTCTCTCCCAGAATACTTAATAGGCACACGGCACTTTGGAAAATTCCTGAAGAAAGGACATTATGACCCTATCCTTCTTCAATCTTCTATATTCTTTCTGCTTTCTCAGAACAGCTGTGCTAACAGAGATTTTATTNTGCCCTGGTTTGGAAAGGGGCCCAGGACGGGCCCCTGATGGAGTTTCCCGAAATCGGGTTCCCTTCTTTATCAAACTTAGAGTGACATTGATTAGCCCAATGTTTTCCTTTTTTACATTTTGGATATATTTTGGGCTCAACAGTTTTCTTTTTTCCCCTATCTGGCGGCCTGACTCGCTATTTTTTCTACATTCTTTTTTAGTAATACAATGCTTCCCACAGTTAAAACAAGCTCCAGGAAATGGAGTATTTCCTTCATCCACTCTCAGTCCTGCCATTGCCTGTGCCAACAAAGTAGCTTTATGCAGATTACCTCCGATACCATCACAGGCCTTGATATAATCAACTAAATGTGCTTTCCCTCTGATAGGTCGCAGAGCAGCCTGGCAATCGGGATTAGCATTGTCCAAAGCTAATAACTGCAACACTATATCCTGAGCAGCCCAATCTGCAATCATGTTTTAAGAGACCCCTGTAACCAAGCTATAACATCAACGTATGGTTCTCTTGGTCCCTGTTTTATAGCACTAAAGGAAGAGTAAAATCACCTGAAGTGATTTTTTCCCAAGCTCTAATGCATACTCTGCTAAACTGTTCTGTGTCGTCATCCTGCATGACCACTTGTGCATCAAAACCAGCCCAGCCACCAACTCCCCAAAGTTGGTCTGCAGTTATATTAATTTGAGGTTGGGCCTGGACATTGTGAGCAGCCTGAATGGAAGCTTCGTCTGCCCACCAAGTCTTAAATTATAAGAGCTGAGCAGGAGTTAGACAAGCTCGAGTAAGAGCATCCCAGTCGGTAGGTATCATCCGACTGGAAACAGCAACATTCTTTAACAGTCCCATTACAAAAGGAGAGCCTGGTCCATACTGATTTATAGCTTGTTTAAATTCTTTGAGTAATTTAAAAGGAAAAGGCTCAAATGTAGCTATAATATTTCCCTGTTGATCTGGGGTTGTATTCTAACAGGGAAGTGCCAAGCCTCTATATCACTCTCTCGTCTAGCTTGCTGAATTCATGCCTGAATAGAACTAAGAGCAGTCACTTGAGGAGCTGCTCAAACAGTCACTGGGGCAACTACTTTTCACCCAGTGTCTTCCGGGAAAGAAAGATCTGGAGGGCCTTTTCTTCAAAATAATAATGAGGGGTGCAGAAGGGTAGGGATGAACCTCTCCCTCCTTTGCTGCTTTAGCTTTAGCTGGCAAATAAACATGCTCTGTAACCTCTTCTGTTACTTTGCTATACTCTCATTCCTCCTCATCATCATTGTGAAAAGTTCCAAGGTAAAACGAACCAGACTCCACACCTGTCCCATCATTACCCTGATGCTTCCGAGCTCCCCTTCTTACTCACCACGGGGATTGCTTTAAGAGTACTTGGGTGTCCCCAGCTTAGTTCCATGTTTTCCAAGCATCGCTCCAGTGACCCTTTGACCTAGATTCGAGCCCCATGATGTGTCCATCCCCCCATGATGGTCCATCCCTGACCAGTTTGGTCAGGGAGACCCTAACCCAGCGGTGCTAGAGGAATTAAAGACACACACACAGAAATAGAGAGGTGTGAAGTGGGAAATCAGGGGTCTCACAGCCTTCAGAGCTGAGAGTCCCAAACAGAGAGTTACCCACATATTTATTAACAGCAAACTAGTCATTAGCATTGTTTCTATAGATGTTAAATTAACTAAAAGTATCCCTTATGGGAAATGAAAGGATGGGCTGAATTAAAGGAATAGGTTGGGCTACTTTACTGCAGCAGGAGCATGTCCTTAAGGCACAGATCACTCATGCTATTGTTTGTGGCTTAAGAATGCCTTTAAGTGGTTTTCCGCCTTCGAGGCGGGGGGCAGAGGGGCAGGTGTTCCTTGCCCTTATTCCCATAAACCCACAACCTTCCAGCTTAGGCATTAGGGCCATTATGAACATGTTACAGTGCTGCAGAGATTTTGTTAATGGCTAGTTTTGGGGCCAGTTTATGGCCAGATTTTGGGGGGTTTGCTCCTAACAGGGTGCTAACTGACCAGCTCACCATGCCACGTCTCAGCAACACCACATCTGAGTTCCCAATCTTCCTCCTAACAGGCTTCCCCGGGCTGGAGGCCTTCCACATCTGGATCTCAATTCTCTTCTTCCTTCTGAGCGCAGTTGTTCTCTTAGGGAACAGCATGATCCTATTGGTTGTTATCTGGAGCCAAACCCCATGAACCCATGCACTATTTTCTCTTCATGCTATCTATCACTGACCTGGGACTGACCCTCTCCACAATGCCCATGACACTCAGTGTCCTCTGGTTCAATGCACGTGAAATCACCCTCAATGCATGTATCATCCAGCTCTTTTCCTTCACAGCTCTGGCTTTATGGAATCCTCAGTACTGATGGTCATGGCTTTTGACCGCTTTGTTGCCATTTGCAGACCCCTCAGATATGCTACCATCCTGACAGACTCCAGAATTCTAAAGATTGGTGTAGCAATAGTTCTAAGAATGTTGATCAGCCTCTGTTCATCCCTCTTTCTCATTAAGAGACTGTCATTTTGCAAAGTCAATGTCCTTTCCCATTCTTACTGCTTCCACCCTGATGTACTTAAGGTTGCATGTTCTGATTCAAGAATGAACAGCTATGGAGGCTTAGTTGTTCTCATTCTGGTCACCAGGGTTGATACACCATGTGTTGTGTTTTCCTACATCCTGATAATCCACTCTGCACTAAACATCACCTCTTCAGAGGGATGGAGGAAGGCCTTCAACACTTGTGGATCTCACATTGGGACAGTTGCAGTCTTCTACATTCCCTGGATTGTCCTTTTCAGTGGTCCACAGATTTTCCATAAGCTTTACCACATGTCCACCCACTATTGTCCAACATCCATTTCCTTGGACCCCTGTGCTGAACCCCATCATATATCGTGTGAAGACTAAACAAAGCTGCAGGGCTATCCTCAAGCTCTTTCAAACAAAATAAAAGAAATGTGGTGGGGACTGTTCTTCCTGCTGGGGTCTACCTGATCCAATTATACTCTGTTGCATTTCTCCTCCATGCCAACCCATATTTCTTCTCTAGTAACAAAAGAAGAACAGTAATGTTTACTGAGCACCCACTGTCTTCAAGTTCTGCATTTGTCTCCTTTAAGTACATGCTTTCTTTTACTTAGCTTAAACAACAGTTCTTTGAAATGGATAACCATAATTTAAATTTATGAATTAATAAATGCAGGGACTGGAATATTGAATGACTAGTTTAAGATTAAAATCTGGAATTTATGTCCACAGCTATTATCTCAAAATCCCATGCTCTTCCTGGATATCATGCTGGCTCTAAGTATAGAAGATTCAGTTAATGCCATTGTTTGAGGATACATGGATATTCAGTTCTGCTCTCTCCCAGAATACTTAATAGGCACACGGCACTTTGGAAAATTCCTGAAGAAAGGACATTATGACCCTATCCTTCTTCAATCTTCTATATTCTTTCTGCTTTCTCAGAACAGCTGTGCTAACAGAGATTTTATTTCTGAGTATAATAGACTCTTAGGAGACATGTCACAGGCCATGAGCTCCCTCTGTGAATCTCACTGAGATTCCTCCACAGAGGGAGCTCATGGCCTGTGACACAAGAACCCTAGATTTGAGGGAATCTAGGGTTCTAGTTGCTGGAGTAGTGAGATGCTACCATATGCACAATTCACTCTTAAATAAGGAAAATGGCTTCTAAGAGGCAGAAGCTCAGTCACAGAAGCATTTTACCAGTAATGGCATTGCTTCTCAAATATGCCTAATTTTCCGTTTGTGACCTGGTAGATAACTGTGCAGAAAAAAATAATATCTGTATACGTATCCGAAAAAGCATTATACCCTTTTACTTCCCTTATTACTTTTTTAAACATTTGGTACAGTCAACTACAGAAACAGCAATTACAACACAGTTGGCATTGTCAAAAGAAAAACCTTAATTCATCATTGTCAAAAGAAAAGAATAAATTCATCTTGATCTTTAGAGGTGCCAGTTTGGGTTTAAGTATTTTGAAGTGTAGGAAGATGAGAGTTGGGCTCCAAAACAAGGTGTTTTCTCAGTATTCTCAGTGTGATTTCATTCAATGAAATGAATGAACAGTGTTTTGTTGACCCTTTCTCACCTCAAGTAGACAACATATTCAATGTTGTCAGTATGTGTTGAATGGACGGATGGATGGAAGGATGTAGAAGGGGACCACAGCTATGATTATGTAACTTTTGACCATGTTTCAGTTTTTGCCCTGGTGTTACCTAATGCATGAATTCCCAGCAAGCCTGCATGGTAGAGAATAAGGGCCTGATTCTCTCTTTGTGATTTTCCTCCACTTGTCTATTCACGGGTAAGTGAAAGTAAAGGGTTGGTTTGGATTTCTCTAAAACAGCTACTCATATCAGACATTTGGCTAAGAAGCCTTGTCGAAAAATAATCGTGTCTAATTTGAATGAGTGACGTGGGGATGTTGAATATATGTAACTGAGGTTAGAGATTGTTGTGTTTCCATGTGGCAGTTTTGTTTCGCAAAATTTTAAATCAAGATGAATTTCAGATTGATTGGTTGATTTATGTTTCTAAAGCCTCTTCTCTTACATTTTATTATAATTAAATTGCAAAATGGCTCATTCTCTAATTATTTCCATCTGGAAAATAAAGTGCTTTTGGGATCTCTGCTTTCTTTCTCTCTCTCTTTCTCTCTCTCTCTTTCTCTCTTTCTCTCTTTCTCTCTTCTCTCTTTCTCTCTTTCTCTCTTTCTCTCTTTCTTCTTTCTTCTTTCTTTCTTTCTTTCTTTCTTTCTTTCTTTCTTTCTTTCTTTCTTTCTTTCTTTCTTTTCTTTCTTTCTTTCTTTCTTTCTTTCTTTCTTTTCTCTTTCTTTCTTTCTTTCTTTCTTTCTTTCTTTCTTTCTTTCTTTCTTTCTTTCTTTCTTTCTTTCTTTCTTCTTTCTTTCTTTTGNCTTTCTTTCTCTCTCTCTTTCTCTCTCTCTCTTTCTCTCTTTCTCTCTTTCTCTCTTCTCTCTTTCTCTCTTTCTCTCTTTCTCTCTTTCTTCTTTCTTCTTTCTTTCTTTCTTTCTTTCTTTCTTTCTTTCTTTCTTTCTTTCTTTCTTTCTTTCTTTCTTTCTTTTCTTTCTTTCTTTCTTTCTTTTTTTTTTCTTTCTTTCTTTCTTTCTTTCTTTCTTTCTTTCTTTCTTTCTTTCTTTCTTTCTTTCTTTCTTTCTTTCTTCTTTCTTTCTTTTGAGGTGGAGTCATGCTCTGTAACCCAGGGGGGAGTGAAGTGGCGCCATCTCGGCTCACTGCAAGCCCTGCCTCTCGGGTTCCCGCCATTCTCCTGCCTCAGCCTCCCAAGTAACTGGGACTACAGGCGCCCGCCACAACACCCGGCTAATTTTTTGTTGTTTTAGTAGAGACGGGGTTTCACTATGTTAGCCAGGATGGTCTCGATCTCCTGACCTTGGGATCCACCCGCCTCATCCTCCCAAAGTGCTGGGATTACAGGAGTGAGCCACCGCACCCAGCCCTATATTCTTTAAATAGAAATCTCCAGAAGATGCAGGTAGCAGGTTCCTGACTATATTCCTATTCTTCGAAAGGAATAGAGCTACACATGCTAGATTATCATGTATTATAGCAGTATACAAGTTGATTTCCTGAAGGCAAAGATTTTTTTCTATTTTTCTATTTTTATTTTTATTTATTTATTTTTTTGAGATGCAGTCTCACTCTGTCACCAGGCTGGAGTGCAGTAGCGTGATCTCTGCTCACTTCAACCTCTGCCTCCAAGATTCAAGCGATTCTCCTGCCTCAGCCTCGCAAGTGGCTGGGGCTGGGACTACAGGCGCCCACCACCACACCCAGCTAATTTTTTGTATTTTTAGTAGAGATGGGGTTTCATCGTGTTAGCCAGGATGGTGTCAATCTCCTGACCTTGTGATCTGCCCGCCTCAGCCTCCCAAAGTGCTGGAATTACAGGCATGAAGGATATCCCTTTTAAAGAGGAGGAATTCACACAGAATATGCTTACTTGGTTCAATAAAATATTTATGGAATACATATTATGTAGCAGGTGAAGAATTAAAATGACAATATAGATAAGAAGATTGCATATATAACAAGAGACCTGTTAAATATATAACATTTGATATTTAAATAGATGGATATGTACATATTGAAAATTACAGTACACAATTATATTTAAGAAACAATTAGGCCAGGTAAGGTGGCTTACACCTGTAATCCCAGCACTTTGGGAGGCCAAGGTGGGCAGATCACAAGGTCAGGAGATTGAGACCATCCTGGCTAACACAGTGAAATCCTGTCTCTACTAAAAATACAAAAAATTAGCCTGGCGTGGTGGCATGTGCCTGTAATCCCAGCTACTTGGGAGGCTAAGGCAGGAGAATCTCTTGAACCCAGGAGGTAGAGGTTGCAGAGGCTGCACTGAGCTGAGATTGCGCCATTGCCCTCCAGCCTGGGCAACAGCACAAGATGCCGTCTCAAAAATATAATAATAATAAAAGAGAAACAATTAATTGTTAAATAGTTTCATTTCAGATTTTGAGGAAAAACTCAGCATATTTAGGATGTTCCTGGAGTTTCTCCCATTTCACTCTGGGATTCAATGTTTTGACAGTAGGTCACGCTTAGAAATGGGCCTCTCAGTCTCTCTTTGTTCCGGAAGAAGGGATGTAATTGCTATTTGGAGGAAGACATAAGTATTGGTAATTGTATGAGATCAAATCAGGCCATAGTTCTCTTCTCCAGAATGAGGGTGGTATATGAGCAAAGATGAGTAGGAAAGGGCCCTGGTAAGAACGTGGTAAGTCAATCTGATGGTCTCGTCTTCTACACACCCTCTTCACTTCCACAAATGATCAATACACATGTTGCCTCCTGCCATAGGCTCTTAACGGCACTCCGTGAGTAGTGATTCACTTTTCTAGGTTATCCATGCCAATTCAATATTTCTTCATGCACATCATGCTTATTAGTATGTTCATAGCTTAATAGTTCCTGACATTTAAAAATAAAGGTGCTAAGGTCTTCAAATAATGCATCTCATAACTGATATACATTCAGAACTTTGTATATAAATATCTCTGATATTTTTAATTTTATCTTAACTGCTACCTTCAAAGTACATTATGCTGCCTGAATAAACCTTATATTTAAAACACCTAATATTCCAATATCCTGCTTGTTATGACAGTTATTCTCAATCGTTTCATCAATCAATAATCATTTCTTGAGCACCTACTGTGTGCCAAGCCCTGATAAATCTGAAGGATGCATAAAGAGTTACAATTTGTGCTTCTAGAATCTTAGAATCTACCATAGTAGGCAAAATAGATTCAAACGCCTGCAATGCAGTCAAGTACAGGTGTTAATAGTTGTGGCTATGAACAGAAGTGGGACATAATATTCCAACCTAGGCAGCTGGGCTCATTTTCGAATTAATCCTTTAGATTCCAATAAGACTGTTGATTGACACCTTATCCAAGTCTGAGACCAAGTTTTTTTTTTTTTTTTTTTTTTTTTTTTTTCTGGTAGAGGACTCCATAACCCATAATTGAAGAGAGTTTTACTTAGTTGTGCCTGAATCTTGATCTCTGTTGGAGTATTGAGGTCTTGCCCTCATCTCTCCTGATCAAGTGCCCACTGTGTACCCTAGGTCTAGTGCAAAGCAGCTGCCTTATTTCTCTGTATTTTAGATCACTCTCTTGGTTCATTATATTTTTAGTACTCTCATAACAAATTGTTCCTGCCTTGTTACCAGCTTTTGCTCTCATTGTTGGAATTTATTTTGCCTTGTTTCTCTTGTGAGTTTCTTAAAAGTGGAGTTTTCCATTTCTTTATGGCTGAAATTCTTAGAAAAGTGCAAGATGCAAAATAATTTATAATGAATTGAGTATTTCAAAAAGTTTGGGCTCTAGGACTAGGTCCCCTATGCTTGTGTCTTGAGTCCTCCAGTGTTGGGTTCCAGATTTTTTTTTTTTTCTCAGATTCCTGCTGCCCAGTAGGAAACACCTCACTCCCAGAGTCCTTCCCAGCTTAACTTTTCCCTCTGCTATCTGCTTGTTTTTCTAGCAATCATCCTATCGAATTGCTTAGGTTTTCTTTGGGTCTTTAGAAAAGCATAATGTAGTGGATTCTGAGATTTTATAGCCTGAGTTCAAATCCTGGATTTCACCTACTAGCTATGTAACCATGTTCAAGTTAATTAACATATGCTTCATATTCCTCATCTTATCTGTACAATGGAGATAATAGCAGTAATACCTTATAGAAGTGACAAGAGGGTTTAATAAGTTAGTATACTGATAACAATAATAACAGAGTCTATACTTAAAAAGTACAAGTGTTTGACTATTATTGTTAACTCTGTTACTACATATACCAGAGCATATTGTAATTAGGACTTTGTCCATTGACTTGTTTGCAAGACTACATACTTCTCAAGGGAAGAGTCTAATTTTCATTGTATCCCTGGTGCCCAGCTGGCACAAAGTAGGTCTGTAATAAAACTATTATTTTAATTTTAATTGAATCTTTACTTATAAAAAGATATATTTCTAATTTTTTGTTTCTCTGCACAATATCCAGGGAAAATTGGCCCAATCTAGCATATTTGTTTATGGAAATGACCGCTGTTATGCTTGGGATTTATAGTCAGATATTTTGTACATCTAGATAATTCTTGGCCAAAATTGTGGGGAGGGATTGACAAATGGATCCTGCGCAATAATTCGCTTTATTCTACATAGCAGTCCCGTAAGTCAGCTTTCTCTCTCCTACTTAAATTTTATTGCATTGCATCATTATTAAATTGTCTTGGGTCTTATTTGAGCTAGACTATTAAAACTTTGTAGTTTATTCTTCCTGAGAGTATAGAAGCTGGGCATTACATAGCAGAAGACATTGAAAATTAGGAAAGAGAATGGTAAAAATTGGACTTCCCAAAGCATGGCTTCTACTTGGAAAGTAGAGTTAAAAGTCATTAAACAGAGATAATATTTAGATATTCTACTAAACATGTTGACTTTCTGGCACATTCATTTTGGTTATTAATTATGAGGTTGTTAGAGTGTTCTTTGGGTGGTTATAATTGACAAGTATTTTCCACCCCTTGCCCACTTGTGCATGTCTGGTTTAGTGCTTTTGATTAAATAAGCAGAATAAAATAGAAGAATCATTTGAGAATAGAAGTATGAACACACATGCACTCACATGGCTATACTTTAAAAGTATGTGCTCACACTAACACAAACTCACACTTCAATTTACAAAGACAGACACAACCTGAAATAACACACAAATAGCAAATAATGATAATTATGGAATTATTTCCTTTGGAGGCAACTTATTTCTTAAAAAGGAAGAGTTTTTAATGGGCCGAAGTACAAAACACCCTACTGCCCTACCTCCGGTCCCTAACAAACCCTTAGCAACATATTTAGGGAGAGATATTTTTGACAAACAGTAATTTTTCTAAGACAAGAACAACCAGGTCACTATAATATCTGGTTTGATAATTTTAAGTGACTTTGAGGGTAAAGGGCCTGGTTTGTGGGGTATGCAGATTTTCTCTGTTGTCCTGAGGAAAGAACGAGAGAAGCAATATCCATTTTCACTGTCTTAGGTCAAAATAAGAGAACACTCACTCCTCAGTGGAAGGCACTACTTATCAGTAGTACTTGGGTCATTAGAAAACGTGAAAACCAGATAGAGAGTTAAAAATCAAAACCTGAAAAGCAATCCTAGTGTCTTGGTAAAACATGAACTTCTGTTATCACATACATGGCTTACAGTTGGGAAAACAGTGATCCTTTAGCTGCCTGAGGTTGGTCACAGGTCTTTAGATGGACACACAGAGAAAAGAAGAAGGAGCAGGGATTATATATGTTGTTGTTTTTTCATTGTATCAGAACTTACTGGATACTTGCTATGGCCAGCCAATTGATAGCTCTTTTATATGTTTTATTATTGCTCTATAAAATGAACATATTCTCTTACCTTTGTATCAGTAAAAACAAGCGACTAAAATTAGAGTGATTATCTCAAGTGAAACAACTAATAAGACTTAAATAACAGATTTAAGTGACCTAGCTTACTGTTAATTAAACCCATGTGCTTCCAATAACCCATTTGAATGGGCTGGTGTGTTTAGAAGCAGTATCTACAATACAAATAGTATTCTATTCTATTCCTACTTTTACATAAATCATCTCATTTAATTTTATAATCACCCTTTGATGTAACTATGGGCACGAATAATTCCAGATATTATAAATAAATTGAGGTCACGTTTCCCCTGTAATTTCATTGGCTATTACCTCTAGTTCTTTACTGTGATAACTCAGAGTCTCTGGTTCAAATCTCCTTGAGGAACATAGAAGCAACCAAACTGTTTGGTATTTCTAATTGTTTTCATATCAGCTAAAACTTATGGCTTTTACAAATTGATAAAAAATGAGAGACATAAATAAATGAATGATTCAATTAATTTTGCTTGCTTTAATTAACATAAATGAAGAATCAAGGCAGTCTTAGGAAAATCCAGAATGTAGGATTATTCCATCCACTTTCCTAAGACATTCTATGTCTGTGTTGAATCAAGATAACTTAGACAACATTTTAAAAACAGTACCTGAATAGGGAAGCATTACATTTTTCATGCCATAGTTTCCTGGATCCTTGCTCTTCAAGGGTTTACATCCTGATAATTACTCACATAGATTATTTCATGAAATTTTCCTTAAATAAAATTTAATAACAGGTTGGGATGAATTTGGTTATTTGTACGTCTTTGGTCCTTGACTAACAGGAATAAAGAAAATCAAGTTGGTGATTCTACGGCAGGAAATTTTCCCACAAAACTCTGTACTGTGTTTTCTTGGATATGCTTAGTCTTTACTCCACAGGTATTGAACATGGAAGGCACTAATGAGTAGAGAATGCTCAAGGAGATGGGAGTCACTGTGAGGGTATGGTAGTAGAAGCAATAAGAGAAAAAGAAGAACTGGGATGTGCAGGAACAGGGTGACACAAATGTGAAAGGCATATATTCTAAATACCTTGGGCAGAGATTCTCTGCAGGTAGCTATAGCACAGCCTGCAATGTATGATGTCTGTGGTTCTAATGACAAATATATCAAATCCAACCACAGAAAAGGCCCTAAGAGACCACAGGTACGGACTATAGATGTGATGTCTGCACATACCAGGTTCAGCATGATCACTTGCTCATAGTAGCTCTAGGGGAAGATCTAGTTGAGGCAGAAGGGCATCTAGGAGAACATGAAGCAAAAGGGCTCATTCACAGTGTACTCTGTGTCATTTTGAGAAACACACTCACCTGTCCAAACCCAAAGAACAGACTCAGAGACATGGAGAACAGTAGATGCGAGACTTTTAATGGCGGTCTTGCAAGATCAGGTCTCTGGTGGGCAGGCACACCTGGTAGAGTCACAACAAGCAATTTATCCCCTAGTATGCAAGTCCCTCCCCTAGTTCCTCATAGGTTGAGTACTATGAGGTTACAGTCTTCCCAGATGTTGCATAAATTTCTTTTCTTGGTCTTTATTGGTCGTTGTGTTGGGGCTTTAGGTATTTTCTTTTTTATTTATTTATTTATTTAGTTTTTATTATACTTTAAGTTCTAGGGTACATGTGCATAACGTGCAGGTTTGTTACATATGTATACTTGTGCCATGTTGGTGTGCTGCACCCATCAACTCGTCAGCACCCATCAATTCATCATTTATATCATGTATAACTCCC